>NC_041382.1:90052646-90091924 GCF_002162155.2 Triticum dicoccoides | reverse complement strand
TTAGTGTGGGCCGGAATATAAGTTGTTCCTCACAAAGCAAAATTTATTCTAAAGAAAAGCATAGAAAATGATCACGTTTTATCGTACAAGTGTACGCCACACAATTCCTCTTTGTGTCAAAGTCACCCTGCTTTTTTTTTTGCTGAGAAAGTCACTCCCCGAAATGGTCCACTTCCTAGTTGTAAATTTCCATGATACTTCACTTTGTAGTTCTAACTGTTGATAAGATGTCACTGGTTACGTAGTAATGCAAAAAGCTACTCGAAAAGGGGCCAAAACTACAATGAAATCATTTAAACGTTACATTTGGTCTAGTCGTAAAGAGAACTTGGGTGCATAGTCACTACTCAAATCTCACAATCTACAACTTATATTTTCTTAAATAGTAAGTGCCAACTTGATGAGTCAGTTAGTAAGAAGATATACCTGTACATTCGTAGAAAATGCACACCAAACACACATTTGGTTGACTGGAACATCATCATATAATATGCGCATTATAATTAACCTTCTCTTTGCCTTGTTAAGCACGGTATGCTTGCTTATATATAGCATTTGGAGACCAAAGCATGGAATCCCCAACTAACAAGCAGGAAGCAGCTAGCAAGCGTTGCTACAGCAGCGCAAGCAACCAAGTATGAGGCCACCTCACGCAGCGCTCCTCTTGCTCTTCATCCTAGCGTACTTCCGCGGTGCCTACTCCAGTGTCAGCCAGAGCCGTTTCACATCCATAATCAGCTTCGGCGACTCCTTCGCCGACACCGGTAATTTGGTCATGTGGGCTGATCCTGTCCTTCCCGGCCCTCAACCGCTCAAGAACCTCCCGTACGGCGAGACCTTCTTCGGTCGTCCCACCGGACGTGCCACCGACGGCCGCCTTGTGCTGGACTTCATCGGTAAACACCTACATATGCACTGCCAAACTTGTTGAACTACTGTTAATCTTGCTGCCTAATTAAAAGGAGAAAGAGAGGGAGATAGATTACATATATAATTAATGGTTGCTTCATTTTCCAGCCGAAGCTCTAGGTCTGCCTTTCGTGCCGCCTTACCTTGACAAGGGGGGCAACTTCTCCGCCGGAGTAAACTTCGCCGTGGTAGGAGCGCCGGCTCTAACCCTGACATACCTGCAGGGACAGAATTTGACCGTGAACCCTCCTATCAATAGTTCCCTCCATGATCAGCTCCTGTGGTTCCAGAAACTCAAGCCTTCGCTCTGCAAGGGTAGGCTGCTAATTAAATATCAGTCCTTAATCACACCATTTTCAGAAAGCACTGTGATTATGTTCAAGTAATTTACCTGATCATACCTACGTCGTCGATGTGCAGGACAAGGTACTGATTGCTTCCGGAGCTCCCTGTTTGTCATGGGAGAGTTTGGAGCAAATGACTACAGGAGCTTCCTTGTGTCCAACAGGACTGTGGAACAAGCCACAGCTTATGTTCCCCAAATCGTTGACACCATCTCCCAAGGCCTAGAGGTACTATGTTGTGCACAGAATAGATGGAAAGTCCATTCTTCCTTTAATTCACACAATTTACTTCTCCCTCAACATGTTTTCTTTTGACTTTATATTCCTCAACACAATACTTGTCTATCTTATCGCCTTAACTTTTATACTATATGCTGGTTGCGTCGCCATGACCATATCCAAACCAGTTGGAAATTTATGTTCTTGATTATGTGGCTAGGATCAATGGGGTTCTGGCCTGCAAAAATTAGACATTTTTTCAGCATTCTAGGTGTCAATGTTTTTCTCCACAAAGTTGGTCAAAGTTTATGAGATTTGACTTTCTAAAAAATCTATATGCACTACATTATGGAATGAAAGGAGTACAAAGAATGGATGATAGGTCTATTCTTTTTGCTAACACTTGTGTATGACTCACGATAAACTGATGAGTGGGCAATCCTCTGCAGGTACTGATCCGGCACGGTGCCAAGTACATCGTTGTGCCAGACATCTTCCCACTTGGCTGCGTACCCACAGTGCTCACGAAGCTTGCTAGCCCAAACAAGGTGGATTACTATCGGAACGGATGCCTGAAGAGTGCGAACAGGCTGGGGCGCTACCACAACTCTCTCCTCCGCCAGCGGATCAAACTGCTCCGGCACAAGTACCCCCATGCGAAGATCATTGCCGCTGAGTACTACCGACCCGTCCTTGCATTTCTAGATATGCCGGGGTATTTTGGTGAGTTGGTCCTTCCTGATTAATTTAGGTCTTCCGCAGTTCAAAATTAAAGTAGCATCACAAGAGCAAAGATGTAACCTTTCAATCTCCCCATGGCATCTCGCAGGACTGAACAGCAACACAACCCTCCTCACCTGTTGTGGTGCCGGAGGACCTCCTTATAACTACGACTTCAACTCGGAGTGCGGGTGGCCAGGTGTGATGGCGTGTGCAGATCCATCTCAGGCCCTTCAATGGGATGGTTTCCACCTCACGGAGTCTGCCTACAGGGCCGTTGCTGATGGGTGGCTCCATGGCCCTTACGCGGATCCACCGATAATGCATGTTGCACGCCCATAATTTCTTTCCTACTGGCCTAAAACACATGTGTACTAGAGTTGAAAATTCAGATTCACGGGCATGCATAAATTTATGTCTCTCTATGTATTGGCTTGAAGCAATTATCCATTTAACTAAACTAGCGGGACAACCCGTGCATTTGTGTGGTTGAATTTAATACATATTAGAAGGGATGAGCATGCTTTGCTGCGCTGTTGGTGTTGTTGGGTTTTCGTAATCATTTTACTCTATCTGCTTCAAAATATTGTGTATTTGTTTTTTAAAAAGTCAAAACTTTTTAAGTTTGACCGGAAATCATTAGATTCATCATGAATTGAATTTCCAACTTCTTTCTATTTAGTATTGTGGATGTCGATATTTTAGGTACAAGATGACCATTTTTAATACATGATAAATATTTCTTAAATATGCAATGAACATTTCTAATGCATAATTATTTTTTGTCAAATTAAAAAAAATAATGAGTTTTCCAAGTATATATTTTTATAACATTTTCAGAATATATAGAAAAAAGAACCCAAAAGGGTTTAAAACAGAAGAAAAACATGTGACGAGGCTCGGAGAAAACCAATCGTGCTTCATGGACCGTACCCAACACGTCTCCTCGCATATGTGGCGAGCTTTGTTTGGTAGGATATAGATGCTCGCACCAGAACGTGGATGACAATGATGTACGTATACGTGTTGGAATAAATGGGCTAGACCCAATTAAAGGTTAGAATTGAAAATAAGTCACGTGGGTGGAAGGCATATGGGGGTTTAGTTGGATACCACCCCGGCAGGGATGGCAAAGATCAATGTATATGTTGTAGGGGGGAATAACTAGAAAGTAGGCACACTCACAGCTACCGCCAGGGATGAGGCAAGAAACTTCCTTAGTGCGTCGGCTATGATAGTACAAGTGATGAAAGATTCGGAGGTGCTAAAAGCTCTGGCTTGCCACAAGGTTTTTGCCTTGGCCGAATACCTGCTATTATCACATGTGACCGCTTAGCAGTTGTCAACAACTTGATGGAAGAAGCACTTGGACGTTATGGCCAGATCGTCCGTGAAGTGAAGAGCAAAGTGTCGAGCCTTGTCACGGAGGAATTCATCCATGAATATAGAGAAAGCAATGGTGACGTACATAACCTAGTATAGGCATCCATCCATGAGCATCGGCATGCCCGGCACGGAAGGAAAGGGTCGTGCCTCAATCTCGTTAGCTGTCCATGCAATCTGTAAGACATGGCCTTCAACCAAATCACGAGTCACAACCACTGGGCCCTTGCATACATGCACTCATTCACATCTCAACTTTGCTCCAAAACAATCACGTCTCAACTAGGGCGATACAAAATTTCAGTGATTTTTGATAAGCAAATAGGCAGTTTTCTGATTAAATTAATCCATGAATAAATCATGAGCATGACATTGACAGCATTGATAACACACTGGTTACGATCTAACAGAGCATGTACTACGCATACAGTAGAAATATCTACGCATATCGCTAGTACTGCTACAACAGAAAGAAACACGAGAAGGATAAACGATGTATACCCTTCAATCGGCCACGCAGCGGTGGTGGCGGCGGCAGCAGCCGCGGCATCCTCGGCGGCCTTCTTGTCGGCCTCGGCCTTCTCAGCGGCGGTACGGTCGGCGTCGGTCGACATGGTGATGACGAAGGTTATGCGGACATAGATGAACAGAAGCGAGCAGTCGCATAATCGCTACCCAAAAACCTAATCGCCCCTCTCCCGTACAGGATCCGGAGAAGCGGGGTTTAGGAGGCCTGCTCTCCCGTCAACCGTGTACGCGGTGAACGGGACGGAGTCGCCGGTGGCAGCAGCAGCAGAGGAACGACGTGGGCGTGGAGGCGGAGATGCGTTCTGGTTTCGTGGCGGCTAGGGTTGGCAGCGCCCGACATATATATGTGCGGCTGCGCGTGGAGAGACGTGGGCTGAACCCACATCCAAGTCGGTAGCCCACGATCCGACGTCTCAGATCGTGGCCCCACCTGTCAAAAACTCTCCGTTCCTGACCGGCAAAAAGAAGCGCATATCAAGGTTGTCAGAATCGCGATTCTGTTAGACGATTCTACGACTTTACAATCCAAACTAACCCCTATGATTCTACGACTTTAGTTCTTAGAATCTATGTTTCTACGATACTAATATTGAAGATTCTGCGATCTGCGATCCTACCATCGAAGCTCCGATCCGATTCAAAATCATGATTCTGACAACCTTGGCGCATAGGATTGAGCTCGGCTCGGCTCAATCCCGCAACCCGCGGCGCGTCGTGACGAGGCGTGGCTTGGCGAGGCGAGCGGAGGAGGAGGATTGCGCGACGGCCTCATCTCTTCTCAAGCTCCAATGGCATGAGGAAGAGAATCTCTAATAAATCACTCCAACTCTCCTTCCACTTCCGGGGTGGGACTAAACTTTCCACCACCTTGTCATGCCACCTACATGGGCCCTTAGAGATCAAATCTGAAATTGTCATATGGGCTCTAGGCCCATCTCATATTTCAACAATCCCCCACCAGATCTCAGGGGCCCAGTTTGCCCTTTGTTCCAAACGCTGTTTTGATATACCAGCATCTCAGTGGAGACCGATTAAGGTTGAGCTCCACCTAGACCAAGTAGTTATACTCCTTCACAACTGAACAATGGACTATGCCTTGAATTGTCAGTTTGGCGTCAAGAATTTTCACCACAAGTCTCACTGATACGAGGCTGCCGAAGGCCGACCCCTCGGGTGGAGCATATTAGTCACACTCCTGGCTTGTTCATGAGCTTGCTAGAGATCACCCCAATCTCATAGACTGTGACCAGCAGTCAGGCTCATATAGGTGTGTTCCTCCAAAGATCGCTCTGTAGGATAGCATCTTGCTTATGCATATAAGCCTTGGAACACATTAAGACAGTAGTCATCCTTCCATACAGTTTCCGAGAGTATTGCATCTCCAACGGAGTGGGTTAGTAAAGTTACTCTCCTCAGTTCACCACTGGCTTGTTTTCCCAGGTCCTACTTCACGGGATCTCCGATCGCATAGGTTGGGTTACTACCATGGCAACTCATGTGGGTCTCATACCCATCTCCCTTGATGCGTTATCTATCACAACACGTGATAGCCCTTTAGTAAAGGGATCTGCCAGATTCTTAGCCGTTTGAATATAATCCAACGCTATCACTCCGGAGTTCCTCAATTTTCTGACAGCTTTCAATCTCATTCTTATGTGTTTGTTGGACTTCATGTTGTCCTTTGAACTCTTCACCTTGACAATAACTGTTTGATTGTCACAGTTCATAAGGATGGCCGGAACCGGCTTCTCAACCACTGGCAAGTCCATCAACAGATCTCGAAGCCATTCTGCTTCGCCACCCGATGTGTCTAATGCTGTTAATTCTGCTTCCATTGTCGATCTTTGTTAAGATCGTTTGCTTGCAAGACTTTCAGGAAACAGCACCACCTCCAAGAGTAAATATATACCAAGTTGTGGCCTTCATCTCATCAGCATCAGAGATCCAATTCGCATCACTATACCCTTCAAGTACCGACGGGTATCCGGTATAGTGAAGTCCATAGTTCATAGTACCTTTCAGATAGCGCATAACTCTCTCAAGAGCACGCCAATGTACATCACCCGGTTTGGAAATAAATCGGCTCAGTTTGCTAATAGCAAATGCGATGTCAGGCCTCGTTGCGCTTGCTAGATACTGTAGTGAACCAACAATCTGAGAGTATCTCAATTGATCTATAGCTGTGCCTTTAGACTTTCGAATCAGCACACTAGAATCATATGGTGTTTGAGATGGTTTGCAGTCCGAATATCCAACACGACTCAACACCTTCTCAACATAATGGGATTGCAAAAGTGTAATCTCACCCTCATCATCTCTCAATAGCTTGATGTTCAAGATAACATCAGCCACTCCAAGGTCCTTCATCTCAAAGTTCTGAGATAGGAAAGACTTAACCTACTCGATTAACTTGAGATTAGTCCCAAATATCAGTATGTCATCAACATACAAACACATTATAACTCCTTCGCCCCCACCATAGCGATAGTATACACATTTGTCAGCCTCATTAACAACAAAGCCAACAGATGTCAATGTTTCATTAAACTTGTCATGCCATTGCTTAGGCGCTTGTCTCAGGCCATACAAAGATTTCACCAACTTACACACCTTTCCTTCCTGACCATCCATCACAAAGCCATCAGGCTGTTGCATATAGATTTCCTCCTTTAGCTCTCCGTTCAGGAAAGCCATCTTAACATCCATCTGATGAATGAGAAGACCATGCGAGGCCGCCAACGAGAGTAATACTCGAATGGTGGTCAGTTTGGCCATAGGTGAATAAGTGTCGAAGAAATCTTCTTCTTCTTTCTGGGCGTAGCCCTTGGCCACAAGCCTAGCCTTGTACTTTTCTATCGTACCATCGGGCCTAAGCTTCTTCTTGAACACCCACTTGCATCCCAATGGTTTGCAACCATAAGGACATTCAGTAAGCTGCCAAGTCCCGTTAGCCATGATGGAATCCATCTCGCTATGGACCGCATCCTTCCAGTAGTCAGCTTCTGGAGATGCATACGCTTCTGAAATAGAAGTGGGATTATCCTCCACGAGGTATATGAAGAAATCATCACCAAAGGTCTTTACAGTCCTTTGTCTCTTGCCCCTACCAAGGGATTCCTCATTATCCTTCTCAGGATTTTCATCATGTGTTTGATTATAATATTCCATCGGAATGACAGGTTCAGGAGTCTCCTTAGATTCCTGTCTAGAAGTGCTTTGTACATCTCTCATGGGAAAAATGTCCTCAAAGAATGTAGCATCTTTAGACTCCATATTTGTACCGACTTTCATGTCAGGTACCTCAGATTTCACTACTAGAAATCTATAGCCAACACTATTCATAGCATAGCCCAAATTAACACAGTCCACAGTCTTTGGTCCAAGCTTACGCTTTTTGGGGATCGACACATTAACTTTCGCCAAGCAGCCCCAGGTACGTAGGTACGAGAGTGTTGTCCTTCTCTTGGTCCACTTCTCGTAAGGAGTGATCTCGTTATCCTTTGTCGGAACTTTATTCAGGACATGACAGGATGTCATTATAGCCTCCCCCCACCATGCCTTGGATAAACCCGACGTATCTAACATGGCGTTAACCAAATCAGTTAGAGTACGGTTTTTCCGCTCGGCAACCCCGTTTGACTGGGGTGAGTAGGGAGGCGTCCTCTCGTGAATAATGTCGTGTTCCGCATAAAAGGCATCAAACTCTTTCGAGAAGTACTCTCCACCACGATCTGACCGGACTCGTTTTAATTTTCTTTTCAAGTTGATTCTCAACTTCTGCCTTATAGATTTTGAAGTAGTGTAGAGTCTCATCTTTAGTATTTAACAGATACACATAGCAATATCTAGTGGAATCATCTATCAAAGTCATGAAATATTTTTTTCCACCTTTAGTCAACACACCATTCATCTCACAAAGATCAGAATGTATGAGTTCCAGTGGCGCCAAGTGTCTCTCCTCTGCTGCCTTGTGAGGCTTGCGAGGTTGCTTAGATTGTACACACGAATGCCACTTAGAACCTTTGGCTAAAGTGAAACTCGGGATTAAATTCGATTTTGCTAGCCGCATCATAACACCGAAACTAATGTGACAAAGACGTGAATGCCATACTTCAGATTCATTAACACTCAAACGAATATTGTTCACGACTTTATTACATAGATCTGCAAGAGAAAGGCGGAACATGCCTCCGCATTCATAACCCTTTCCAACAAACAGTCCATATTTCGTAACAACTAATTTATTAGACCCGAATACCAACTTAAAACCTTCTCTATAAAGAAGGGAGCCACTAACGAGGTTCTTCTTGATGGCGGGGACATGCTGCACGTTCTTCAACTGCACGATCCTTCCCGAAGTAAACTTCAGATCGACCGTGCCAACACCAAGAACAGAAGCACTCGCGCCATTCCCCATCAGTACGGACCCGTGACATGTGGCCTGGTAAGAAGAAAATAATGAAATGTCAGCACACACATGAACACCTGCACCTGTGTTGACCCACCAATCGGTGGACGGTCAAACTGAAAATACAGCAAATAAATTACCGTACCCAGATGCACTACTCTCATTGTTGCTGACAATCATATTGACAGATTTGGAGTCCTGCCCTTGCTTCTTATACTTGTTTGGGCACTTGTTGACCCAATGTTCAATCGAACCACAAGTAAAGCAACCATCATCCTTCTTGTTCTTCTTGATGGTCTCCTTACCCTTCTTCTTAAAGTCGGCACTCTGTTGGACACCGTTCTTTCCCTTGGGCTTGTGGGAATTGGAGTTCTTCTGATGCACCATGTTGGCCACAGAAGTTCCTTCGACCCCTTTTTTGTGCGAGTCCTTTGCCCTTGAATTCTGCTCAACACTCAGATGACCAATGACATCCTCCACAGAGAATTCACGCCTCTGATGTTTCAGAGTGGTGGCAAAGTTCCTCCAGGAATTGGAAGCTTAGCGATTATGCAGCCCGCGACAAACTTGCCCGGTAACTCGCACTTAAGAAGCTCAAGCTCCTTAACAATGCATATTATCTCATGAGCCTGCTCCAATACAAGACGATTTTCAACCATCTTGTAGTCGTGGAACTGCTCTATAATATACATCTCGCTCCCTATATCGGCAACCCCGAACTTAGATTCGAGCGCCTCCCACAAGTCCTTGGCAGACCGCACATGCAAATATGCGTCAACCAGCTTATCTCCAATCACGCTCAGAACTGCCCCGAGGAACACGACAGTGGCCTCCTTGAATGCCTTCTCCTGTTCAGGAGCGATCGTTCCTGTGGGAGTCACACCGGCGACCCAGAACACATTCATGGCCGTGAGCCATAAGGTGGTTTTAATCTGCCAACGCTTAAAGTACGTCCCCGTAAACGGGGACGGTTTCAATGCAGCATCAAAACCAGAATTCGAAAAACTCCTACACACATTAGGTTTTTGGATTGATAAGCAAATAGGCAGTTTTCCGATTAAATTAATCCATGAATAAATCATGAGCATGACATTGACAGCATTAATAACACACTGGTTACGATCTAACAGAGCATGTATTACGCATACAGTAGAAACATCTACGCATACCGCTAGTACTGCTACAACAGAAAGAAACACGAGAAGGATAAACAATGTATACCCTCCAATCGGCTACGCAGCGGTGGTGGCGGCGGCAGCAGCTGCGGCATCCTCGGCGGCCTTCTTGTCGGCCTCGGCCTTCTCAGCGGCGGCACGGTCGGCGTCGGTCGACATGGTGATGACGAAGGTGATGCGGACATAGATGAACAGAAGCGAGCAGTCGCGTAATCACTACCCAAAAATCTAATCGCCCATCTCCCGTACAGGATCCGGAGAAGCGGGGTTTCGGAGGCCTGCTCTCCCGTCAACCGTGTACGCGGTGAACGGGACGGAGTCGCCGGCGGCAGCAGCAGCAGAGGAACGATGTGGGCGTGGAGGCGGAGATGCGTTCTGGTTTCGTGGCGGCTAGGGTTGGCAGCGCCCCACATATATATGTGCGGCTGCGCGTGGAGAGACGTGGGCCACATCCAAGTCGGTAGCCCACAATCCGACGTCTCAGATCGTGGCCCCACTGTCAAAAACTCTCCGTTCCTGACCGGCAAAAAGAAGCGCATAGGAGTGAGCTCGGCTCAATCCCGCAACCCGCGGCGTGGCTTGGCGAGGCGGGCGGAGGAGGAGGAGTGCGCGAGGGCCTCATCTCTTCTCAAGCTCCAATGGCATGAGGAAGAGAATCCCTTATAAACCACTCCAACTCTCCTTTCACTTCCGGGGTGGGACTAAGCTTTCCACCACCTTGTCATGCCACCTACATGGGCCCTTAGAGATCAAATCTGAAATTGTCATATGGGCTCTAGGCCCATCTCATATTTCAACAATTTTCATGACGATATGTCGCTCAAATTATTCCGGTTATATAAGTAGTAGACAAAACCCTCAAACGAAAATATAAGCCATATACAAAAAGTAGAAAAAAAAACTCAGATTTATTAACTAAGTCAACATTACAAAGAACCCTAAAAACAGTTTAAAACCCTGGAAAATACACCAAAGTTCCTGAGGTTTTACCGTCTTCTTCGATGCATCTAGTTTTACAACAGGTCATGGACACAACCCATCTAAGAATTTTTATTTAGGTACACTAACCGAACATAAACTAGTAGGGTTAATACTTCTTACGCCCACATAATGTCCATATTGGATGCGTCGCACGGAGTTTGTAGGGCTGCAATGTCTCCGATCCGCCTAGCCCTGCAAGAAACTAGCGCCCCGTGGTTGCTCTTGTGGGTCGGTGGCATTGTGAGCGTGACGTCGAATGACCCAACCCCACGCCTCATGTCCTCTGCGAGTCTGTCAAGCACAAACCCTGGGACACGAACCCCGTGCCCCCGGGTGATGACCGCCTGCCCCCTTGGCACCTTCCATGGCCCAGCACAAAGCCGATGCGCAGGCCCGCTCGCGAGCAGAACACCGTGGTATGTCACCTCTACATTTGTGCCAGGTTCGATGCACTGCGTGAGCATGTGGCTCGGGGAGGCGACGCAGAGTGTGAGGTTGAAGAGCGGATCCAGTGAGGGCCGTGCGAGATCCGTGGCTGGGTCAAGGCTAGTGACGGAGTCGATGACAGCGGAGTACCACGGCTTGTTGATCGCGCAGTTGATCATGACGAACCCGACGACGCAGTCGATCATGACGAACCCGACGACGCTGGCTAAGAGGCAGACTACGATTGTCGTCACGATGAACACGCTGCAATTTGCCTCGTTGGCCATCTTTGGCGATGCCCCTTCCTTCGATTGGTACGCTTGGCTGGTTTGGTCCGAGGAAGAGGCCGGCTGGGGGTTTATGTGAGTTCATATAAAGAGCTGTAACGACAAGCCCAGCTCCGCGCAGGGCTAAAATCCGTTTCAAGCAAGGTAAGTTGGTAACTTCTTTCCGAGGCGGTTTCCTTTAAACTGCAAGCGTCCCACACTCCACGTATGGCCCCCAGGAAGTGTCGGATTTGGACCTCGATTCCGTAGTGTATCCTAATTTTGCGAACACCTGAGTACCAGTCCGACACCAATAACATTGGTTCTAGTAGAATCGTTGCCGATAGTTCGAGGCTACTGGACAATGTCAAGGTGCATGAAAATCGCACACAATCAGCAAAACTTGTGCAATCTTTCTCGCTAGCTACAAACGGTTAGACATGCCCGATCGTATGTGAGATGTCAACATGGAATAAAATAGCACGCTGCCGGCTCGTCGTCGTTAGCAGGGGCCTCGCACATCTCCACCACTGCCTCCTTGTGGGTTCGTCGCCGGAGGAGCCACGCTTCGCCGCCGCCACCAAAGCACAAGGCCGTGTTTTCAGAGAAAAGGCATACGCCCGACTTTATAAATAAAGCCATCAGACAGAGTCACAACACAGCCAACCAAACACCACAGAAGCAAACAAAGTTTAAGAAGTACGAGTACATGGCAACCAGCCAAACATGGCACGCAGGCCAGCCAAGAGTCCAAAAGAACATGAGTTTAAGCCATCCTCCTAGATCGCGCAGCAGGGAAGAAGCCGTAGATCTCATCTTAGATAACATGTCGTCGAAAGCCTCTAAGTCCACTTCCTAAGTCAATGATCTCCACTGCTGCAAAAAAACATTGGCTTTAAATAAGCAATTCACAGGGTTAGCCGGAAAAATATGCTCGATAGTGAACTTGTTTCTAGTAGTCCACAGCGACCAACAGATCGCTGCCCAACCAACCCGGAATATCCTCTTAGACCGACTTGATAGAGTATTGGCACAGCGCCACAGGTCCTCGAAGGAGGATGGATTTCAATTAACATGAAGCCAAAGTCTAATACAACTCTAAAGGAATTTAGCCATTGAGCAATGAAAAAAAAAATGTGCTCGGTGTTTTCAAGAGCCCCACATAAAGCGCATCTATCGGAACCCGGCCCGTTCCTCTTCCTAATTTGATCAGCCGCAGGGAGTTTACGATGGAAAGCTTGCCACAAGAAAATTTTTATCTTAGGAGGAATACGTGCCGACCAAATACCCTTGAATTTCACTGTATGAGCACCCGAGATAAGTTTGGCGTACGCGGATTTAACTGAGAAACACCGTGAAGAAGAATGAGGCCAGACAACCGAGTCATCTTCCTTCGAAAGCGAGTGGACTTATCATTTCTAACTACAAACTTAACAAGGGACCGAAATATCGGGCGAACTTTAACAAGCTGACGCCAAAACTGAGAACCACCTAAGGAAGAGGCGAACATGGGGCTCGAGGAGGAGAAATACTTAGCTTTGAGAAGAAGCACACGGCCGTTGGAGCCGTGCTTGCCACACCAAGGCCGCAGCTGTTGATGCCCGTCACGGTGTGCAAAGGCTATAGCTTGCCTACTGTGAGCAGTATACTGCAGTAGGTGAGCGTCATTTTGTGGGGTTCGTGTGGGTCGTGGGGGTTCAGTTTCGCCTGATTTTCGATTTTTCTGCTTGGTTCTTTGGTTCGAAAAAGCAAATGAGCCGTGGTACTCCCAACGACAATTCCCCTTTGCATCAAAGTCAGTCTGCTTTTTTTTTCTTGCTAAGAAAGTCAACCCCCAAAATAGTCCACTTCCTAGGTGTAATTTCCATGATACTTCACTTTGTATTCTAATTCTCGACAAGATGGCATTGGTTACGTAGTAATGCAAAAAAAAAAAACGAATACCTTTTTCCAAAAGGGTCAAACTACAATGGAATCATTTAAACTGTTACATTTGTTCTAGTCAAAGAGAGAATTTGCCTGCATAGTCAGCACTCAAGTCTCACAATCTACAACTCGTATTTTCTTAAATAAATAGGTGCCAAGTTGAAGAGTCAGTTAGTAAGAAGATATACCTGTAAATTCATAGGAAATGCCCATCAAACATACATTTGGTTGACTGGGAAATCATCATAACATATGTGCTCCCTCAGCGCCTTCCACGGCCTGGCGCAGAGCCGCGGTACGAGACCTCCACGTACGTGCCGGGCGGGATGCACTCGTTGTGGCGGAAACCCTGGGAGGCGACGGCGATGGTGATGTTGAACAGCGGCTCCAGGGAGGGCTTGGCGGAATCCGTCGCCAGGTCGAGGCAGGAGAGGGAGTCGATCGCCACGTAGTACCACGGCTACCTGTACTCGTCGAGCGCCAAGAAGACGGACCCGCAAGCTAGGACGTAGAGGACGAAAATAATGAGGCAGAAAAGGAAGCAATTTTCCTTCTTCATCGTTGCTGGTAGATGCTTCGTTCTTCTTAGCTTGATCGGCTTTGATGGTTTGGCTTGGCTTGATCGGAAGAGTGGCGGCCGGGAAGAGGGTTTGTTTACATGAAGTTCTAATTACATGATAAACAACTTTTTCAATAAATTGATAAACATGTTTTCTAAATACATTATGAACATCTTTTAAGTACATGATGAAGCTTTTTTAAAACACACAGTGAACCTATTTAAATACAAATATTTTTTTAGGTACAAGATGAACATTTTTAATACATGATAAATATTTCTTAAATATGCAATGAACATTTCTAATGCATGATTATTTTTTGTTAAATTAACAAAATAATAATGATTTTTCCAAGTATATGTTTTTATAACATTTTTAGAATATATAGAAAAAAGAACCCAAAAGGGTTTTAAAAACAAGAAAAACATATGACGAGGCTCGGAGAAAACCAAGCGTGCTTCATGGACCATACCCAACACGTCTCCTTGCATATGTGGTGAGCTTTGTTTGCTAGGATATAGATGCTCGCACCAGAACATGGATGACAATGATGTACGTGTTGGAATAATGGGCTAGACCCAATTAAATGTTAGAATTGGAGATAAGTCATGTGGGTGGAAGGCATATGGGGGTTTAGTTAGATACCGCCCCAGCAGGGATGATAAAGATCAATGTATATGTTGTAGGGGGGAATAACCAGAAAGTAGGCACACTCACAGCTACCGCGAGGGATGACGCAAGAAACTTCCTTAGTGTGTTGGCTATGATGGTAGATGTCAGTGTCAAAACCGGCGGATCTCGGGTAGGGGGTCCTAAACTGTGCGTCTAGGCTGGATGGTAACAGGAGGCAGGGGACACGAAGTTTTACCCAGGTTCGGGCCCTCTCGATGGAGATAAAACCCTACGTCCTGCTTGATTAATATTGATGATATGGGTAGTACAAGAGTTGATCTACCACGAGATCAGAGAGGCTAAATCCTAGAAGCTAGCCTATGGTATGATTGTTGATGTGTGCGTTGTATATCCTCTATCGACTAGCCTGGCCCTGGTTTATATAATGCACCAGAGGCCTAGGTTAACAAGAGTCCTAGCTGAATACGCCGGTGGGGAGAAGTCCTTGTCTTGATCGCCAAGTCTTGTGAAATCTTCCTTGTATGCGGCAGCTGTCCGAACTGGCCCATGAGTATACGGCCACGGGGGTCCTCGGATCCGCATTGTACAAAACTTTGTTGACCGACCATCGGCTTCCACCTCCTCGGCCAGTAGCCGAGGAGTGTTTGTCCTACTTTATAAAGCCTTTATGAGGGCAAAGATTTACAACAAACAAGATAATCTGGCCATACGGTTTTATAAACAAAGGTACGCAGAGAGATATGTTATATTACTGTTTAATAGAAGAAATGTCTTGCAAAGAAAATAGTCCCGCTATCAGTTCCTTTCTTTGGGTTGTCATGCTAAGCATGATCATTAAACCTCAACTCTAATGTAAGAGCAAAATATCGAGGATTTAGTTTGGGAGGCCAGTTAATAGCCCCCGGTAGTGTTCAGCGACAGTCAAGGTCAAGCCGTAAACACTTCGGCCAATGTTATGAACGGCCCATCTTTTAACATAGTCGTCGGATCGCTGACCAGTTTACGCTTATTGTGACAGTCAGTTTTTGGCTTTCTTCACTGAGGTGCTTAACCATGTGAGCTGGAAGCACAATCGCAGTGGTTCTCCCTTTGCACGCCTAGCCGAACAAAACGGAACGTAGGAAGCAAGTGCAGGAGCCGGGCAACTCAACTATTGACCGAAGACACAATTCGAAACCGATGCATATATATAGTAATATCTGAGAATGTTTTTGCCGAATCCCTAAAGGTGTCCGACGTTGCACTGCGAGAGTAATGCTGGAAAAGCACAAATAGTTTAAAAGTGCCAAAAAGCTTGGAAAACGAAGAAACGTCAGTAAAAGCATGACGTCCGAACAAGATCAAGTGTTCGGTGCCAATCCGAAAATTGGTCTTAAAAAAAGGAAGTGCTTCTATCGTGCTGTAACATGATACATCCTATCTCAAGACTTCGAGCGGGTCAGCCTACGGCTTCAACCTCCTATCCCGAGGATGGAGTACTTCTCATTAGGCCAGTTTAGCAAACTAAACTCTAGCGGCTTTGAGAGAGAAATTAGGCTCCCCGGCTAGCGACCGCACACTCGCGTCAAAAAAAGGAGTGATAAATAATAATAATAAAACTTTGCAACGACTAAGAAGAAGAACACTTATTATAAAATGGCTCAAATAAACTTAAGAGCCCCAAGTGACTTGGGTAGAAGAATGATTGCATGTACTCAAGTACTTATATCATATCTATGTTCAACCGAACTTTAAACGCGTCTTAACCGACCGTTGGCTTCTCCCTCTTCGGTCAAGGACCGAAAAGTGTTATGTACTCCATCTGTCGAGAGTATCGACACCGTTTTCAATAACCAGGCAATCAGGTCATAAGGCTGTAACAGACAAAGCGCGCTCAGGGAACTTATGCTATATTACTGTGAAGTGTAAGAAGCATCTTCGAAGAAAATAGTACCCCCACCGATACCTTTCTTCGGTGCTCATTGTTATTATGAGACTTGTGCAATAGATTTTTTGTACTCATGAGTTCCGTTGTGTGCCGACCATCATTGAAAACTATAAGAGCGCTAGCTTTCGGCTTCACCCAGTCTGAGGTCCGGCTCGGGCGACCCGATCATGACAATCGCAGAGGTGCTCCCTTTACTCCCTAGCCGAACAATCGGGAACGTAGGGGTAAACACAAAAGCGAGACAACCCAGCTTGCAAATCGCTTAAGTCAATATGGTGCATATTGTGGCGTAATACATGAACAAGGAACAAAGCCGTATAAGTATAATCATATGCAAGTGGAAAAGCTTCATGAAGGAAGCCCCCAAATGAATTGGGTATTTGAATTTATGCGTCACAAACAAAGTTTGGACAAGAAATTTTTTTTACAAGCAACTTTTTTCCAAAAAAGTATAATGCTTGGTCGAACCGAACACAAGTTAGAAATTAAAGCTTCGAGCATGAAAGCGACTTAGCTGGTTAATATGTTCGGTATTGATGACGCGGTCCGAGCTTGATGCGGGGCAAGGTTCCATCCCCCAAGCTGGTCCCGAGGTGGCGGAGCGAAGAGCTCGACACGCCGAAGTGGTGACATAGCATGGTCAATGCAGACCGGCAGAGTGACGCCAAAGTCCCCGGATCATTTTCCTGTGCACAAAAAATAGTGCAAACCGGAGATAATAGTAATAATGATAATTAAAAAAAATGTTGCATAATAAATAATTTATGCAAAGTGAGGAATAGAAGAAATATGGCCTGGCGCCGAAGTCAATGTCGATGCAGGGCGTCAGTGTGATGTAGTAAAGGCGTGGCAAAGCCTGAATTCACAGGTCGGTCCGAGCTCCGGATGCGGCGTTCGCCGAACTATGTACGGAAACTGATCGAACCACCACCCGACCTCGTTAATGCGGTCACCATTTGATAGACCTGTGTACATATCATGGACAAACCAGAGTAATAATTCCTTGGAAAAAATGAACCCAAACAAGCAAAAAATACTGGGATTAATAGCACCTGGTTTATTTGTTGTAGCAATCCGAAGGAAGGTGATTCCCAAAATTGGGACTCGCTCCGCACACCCATTGCCTAATGGGCGATAAAACGACGGCATGGCAATGCTGGTAAAGGTTGACTCGCCGAGGCAAAGCCCTCAGCCCAGCTAACGTGACGGAGCTGGTCGGCTAGTGACGCCGAAGTGTACGGAGTAGGTTGATGAAGAGATGGCGAAGCCCTCGATCCAGCCGAGATGTCGAAGCCTCGACGTCAGCCGATGAGTCGAAGTAGGTCGGCGTGATGGACACCAGCTTGAAGAAGCAATAGTGCGGCCCTGTCGATGCAGGTCGTGACGTGGTCGATGCCGGCTTGATGAAGCGACCGTGCGGCGATGCCGGTATGCCCGCTCCGTGTAATCCATGGGGCGGCGATGTTGATGATGATTTATCTTTCGCGATGCCGGACTCTTGTTCGGCTTGCCGAGATGATGATCCGAAGAAGTTGAGCTCGGCTAAAGTGACGATGTGTCTAGCGCAGGTCGGCAGCCGTGGAGTAATATTGCCGAACTGGTTTGACACCAGCATGATGTTGAAGATCATGTTCAAAAGATCTTAAAGTTAGTGGGATGTGTTCGAGAACAAAACACAATACCCCATACAAAACTTCCTTCAAAAGGGATGTCCGAAATCCCGTTCATAAAAAGATGAACTCGGGTCGGATTCGTTTTCGCGCAGAAAACAGATCCAAAAAATGATGCACTAATCGGAAGGTTCCCAGAGTTTGGATGGTCGGATCGAGCTAAAATTTCGAGAGGTGGTAGATATAGGAATTCCGCAGCCGATCAACGGTTGGATCTTCCAAGGGACGTCTGAGCTAGAAGCTGGACATCACGCCCTAAACTCATCCAAATTCCCGTCCAGATTTGACAGGGCTCCGGTATATCGTGGATTGCCAGAGATTCCTCCATCGGAACTCGACGAAATTTTCCAGGGTTGTTATAGACTCAATTCCGCACAATTCCACCAAAGCGATCGTCAAAGCGATACTCGAGGAGGTGGTGGCGGCAGATACGAGTTCGCTGTTCAAAAAAACAGCACGGTCGCTTGAGGGCAATGTTGACGTGAGCCCCCGAGCTCCATAGATGATTCCTCCGTGATCTTGCTAGAGATCGGAGTTGATGTTTGATAAATGCCCTCGTCCGAACATGGTGATCCGAACACGGGGCGCAATTCTTGGTCGAACCAAGGTGACTAGTCGAGCTGGTGACGAAGATGCCGAAGTCGTAGTTGATCTGCAGGCGAGCCATCGATCCTTTTGTCGATCACACAACGGAACTCTCAATGAAAGCACCAATGTCGGTGTCAAAACCGGCGGATCTCGGGTAGGGTGTCCCGAACTATGCGTCTAGGCCGGATGGTAACATGAGGCAGGGGACACGAAGTTTTACCCAGGTTCGGGCCCTCTCGATGGAGGTAAAACCCTACGTCCTGTTTGATTAATATTGATGATATGGGTAGTACAAGAGTTGATCTACCACGAGATCAGAGAGGCTAAACCCTAGAAGCTAGCCTATGGTATGATTGTTGATGTGTGTGTTGTATATCCTCTATCGACTAGCCTGGCCCTGGTTTATATAATGCACCAGAGGCCTGGGTTAACAAGAGTCCTAGCCGAATACGCCGGTGGGGAGAAGTCCTTGTCTTGATCACCAGGTCTTGTGGAATCTTCCTTGTATACGACAGCTGTCCGAACTGGCCCATGAGTATACGGCCACGGGGGTCCTCGGCCCAATCTATCAGATCGGGAGATGACATGTTGAGTACTCCCTAGTCCAGGACACCGTCAGTAGAAGTGATGAAAGATTCGGAGGTGCTAAAAGCTCTGGCTTGCCACAAGGTTTTGGCCTTGGCCGAAGACCTGCTATTATCACATGTGACCGCTTCACAGTTGTCAACAACTTGATGGAAGAAGCACTTGGACGTTCTGGCCAGATCATCCGCGAAGTGAAGAGCAAAGTGTCGAGCCTTGTCACGGAGGAATTTATCCATGAATATAGAGAAAGCAATGGTGACGCACATAACCTAGTGTAGGCATCCATCCATGAGCATCGGCATGCCCGGCACGCAAGGAAAGGGTCGGGCCTCAATCTTGTTAGCTATCCATGCAATCTGTAAAACATGGCCTTCAACCAAATCACGAGTCACAACCACTGGGCCCTTGCATACATGCACTCATTCACATCTCAACTTTGCCTGAAAAAACTCAAATCTCAAGTGGGGGCATACCGAAATTTCAGTGATTTTCATGATGATATGTCGCTCAAATTATTCCGGTTACATAAGTAGTACACAAAACCCTCAAACAAAAATAGAAGCCATGTACAAAAAGTAGAAAAAAACTCAGATTTATTAACTAAGCCAACATTGCAAAGAACCCTGAAAAACTTGAAAAATGTTGGAATTTTGCTAGTAGGCCTTTGGCCCAAAGCCCAATTAAAATTCTGAAATTCTCTTGGCCCATTCGTGCACACATGTGAGTGGAGTGAGTGAGACTAAAGTTTAGTCCCACCACGGTTGTTGAGGGAGAGTTGCACCTCTTTATAGGGTGAACTCTTCTACCACTTGTATGAGCATGAGAAGAGGAAACCTACACGCGTGCTCCTCCTCCTCACTCGCCTCGTCATGACGCGCCGCGGGTTGCGGGATTGAGCCGAGCCGAGGACAGAGCTATGCACGCTGTCTATATTTTTGCTGCTCGGGAAAATTAATGAGTCATTAATTAATAATTAACAGGCACGTTAATTACTGAACCGTTTCCGATTTTTTTGGATCGTGACGACTCGGACGTGGGGTTTACTCCCACGACTTACCCGGCCCGCACTATATAGTCTGGCAGAGGTCTACCCTAGCCGCCGCCGCTTCTTATGGTTTCGCAACATCGTTCCAGATCATTGCGCCGCCAAGCAAGTCTTCTCCATTCTTCCTTTCGGCATGCACCGGGAGAAGGGACAGCAGGCCTCCGGAACCTCGCCTCTCGTGATCCTATACGGGAGAGGGGCGATCAGGTTTTTAGGGAGCGCACTCGCGCGACTGCTGGCAGCGACGACTTCGCGAACGACGACTTCTTCCCTGACCTCGGCAACCTCATCCTCGACGACATAGGTGACAACGACAACGCCGGCGGTGCTGCTCCCGCTGCACCGTATGTGATTCTATCCTTCCTGTTCGAGATCGTGGTAGAATTCATCTTTCTAGTGTGTGTCCTAGATGTGATTTGTTCATCTACTATGCTAGTACGCATTATTAGTTTAATCTCTGCTATTGCTGTCATGATTTATCTTCTGTTTATTCGGATTAAATCTCGTAGTAATTTGCTCATATTTCCAATAGAAAATACATAAAAGTTCCTGAGGTTTTACCATCTTCTTCTATGCATCTAGTTTTACAACAAGTCATGGACACAACCCATCAATGAGAAGTGGTTGGGGTGGATCAAATGTATCTTTTCCTCCGGAAGCTCCTCTATGTTGCTTAATGGAACCCCAGGGAAACAGTTTGATTGACTTTGTGGGGTCCGGCAGGGAGATGCATTGTCGCCGTTGATCTTTGTTCTCGCAGTGGACCTATTACAGTCAGCGATCAATGATGCCAGTTGGTCTGGTTTGCTGCAGTTAGCCCTGCCCACTTCTGACAGTAACTATCCGGTAATTCAGTATGCAGACCACATGATCGCTGTGTTCCCTGCTTGTATCTCGCAAGCGCAAGTATTAAAATCTATACTGGTTGACTACGCGAAGTCGGTGGGCCTAAAGATCAACTTTGACAAGTCGACTTTGGTTCCCATCAATTCTGATCCGGTGCTAGCGGAGGAAATTGCAGCCATTTTTGGCTGCTCTATTGGCAACATGCCGTTTACGTACTTGGGCCTGCCCATGCGCACCACGTGCCCGAGTGTGACTGACCTGATGCCGCTGGTCACCTCGGTTCAGAGGAAGGTACCTGCTGCAGCCTTGCTTTTGGACTACGGCTCCAAGTTAACGTTGCTCAATTCTGTGGTCACCTCCTTGGCTATCTATGCCATGTGCTCCATCAAGATAAACCCAAAGATAATTGCGCACCTTGATAAACTGCGCAGATCATGTCTTTGGGTGAGAAAGTCAGACGATGGGGTTAAGGGCAGCTCGCTGGCAGCTTGGGATATGGTGTGCAAACCCAAAAACAAGGGAGGGCTGGGGATCATTGATCTTAAAACGCAAAACCAAGGGCTATTGTTGAAACAGCTTCATAAGTTCTACAACAAATATGATGTTCCTTGGATACATTTGGTTTGGGATACCTACTATGTGGGCAAAGTACCGCATGCTTCTGACCCATGTGGATCCTTTTGGTGGAGAGATCTCATGCAACTATCTGATATATACAGAGGGGTCACCAAATCGGAGGTTTTGGCTAGGGACACGATCCTGTTTTGGAAAGATAATTGGAATACTGAGATTTTTCAAGACGGATATCCGAGAGCTTTTTCCTTTGCTAAGGAACCAGACATATCTGTGAGGCAACTCCTGTCCTCTGAGAGATTGGGAGATGTGTTCCACTTGCCTCTATCTTTGGAGGCTAGGAATGAGGTTGCTGGACTGCAGTCAGAAACCCTGGAGACCTCAATGATTGATGACAAGGATGTGTGGTCTTGTGTTTGGGGAGGTGGTGAATTTCGATCCTCAAAATACTATGCACACTGTTTTAGCCAGATACAAGTTGATGAGATTTTTGGCTGGATATGGAAAACCAAATGTACAATGCAATGGAAGGTATTCTTGTGGCTGCTGTTGGCTGACAGGTTGAACACTAGAAATATGCTTCGGAGAAGGCATTTCAGAGTCCAAAATGATGACTATACCTGCCTACTCTGCCACAACCCTCCTGAGGAAGACATTGTTCACCTCTTCTTCACTTGCCCTTTCAGTCAGAGATGCTGGGATGCATTGGGGATACAATGGCCAAATGACACTGACTGGGTCAGAATGATGCACGAGGGCAAGGACAGATGGGCAAGGCCGATGTTTTTAGAAGTTTTTGCAGTTGCTGCCTGGGGGATCTGGAAGGAGAGGAATGATAAACACTTCAGAGGGATTCAATCTTCCTTTGATTCTTGGAGGAACAGATTCAAGCAGGACTTTGCCATGCTGGTTCATCGATCAAAGCAGGAGCAGGGCCCCTATATTCTTTCTATAGTCAACTTGCTTTGATTTCTTCTTCTGTTTTGTTAGATTACTTATCTCACCCACCACAACCCCTCACCCCTCATGTAATTTGTATAGTGCTGGACACTCTAACCCCCCTAACTTTATCTTATTAATATAAAAGGTAGTGAGAGAATCTCACTATCATCAGTTCTAAAAAAACGTACCCTCGTAGACCGTAAGCGGAAGCGTTATGACAACACGGTTGATGTAGTCGTATGTCTTCATGATTCGACCGATCCTAGCACCGAAGGTACGGCCCCTCCGCGATCCGCACACGTTCAGCTCGGTGACGTCCCACGAACTCTAGATCCAGCTGAGTGTCGGGGAAGAGCTTCGTTAGCACGATGGCGTGATGACGGTGATGATGAAGTTACCGACGCAGGGCTTCGCCTAAGCACTACAACGATATGACCGAGGTGGAAATCTGTGGAGGGGGGCACCACACACGGCTAAGAGATCAACTTGTGTGTTCTAGGGTGCCCCTGCCCCCGTATATAAAGGAGCAAGGGGGAGGCCGGCCAGCCCTTGGGGCACCCAAGGAGGGGAGGAATCGTCCTCCTAGTAGGAGTAGGATTCATCCTTTCCTAGTCCTACTAGGAGGGGGAAGGAAGGAATGGGAGAGGGGAAGGAAAAGGGGGGCGCCCCCACTAGTCCAATTCGGACTCAATGCAAGGGGGAGGGGGCGCGCGGCCTGCCCTGGCCGCCCCTCTCTCTCTCCACTATGGCCCATCTAGGCCCATTAGTTCCCCGAGGGGTTCTAATAACCCTCCGGCACTCCGGTTTTATCCGAAACCATCCGGAACACTTCCGATGTCCGAATATAGCCATCTAATATATCAATCTTTGTGTCTCGACCATTTCGAGACTCCTCGTCATGTAGGTGATCATATCCGGGACTCCGAACTACCTTCGGTACATCAAAACACATAAACTCATAATACCGATCGTCATCGAACGTTAAGCGTGCGGACCCTACGGGTTCAAGAACTATGTAGACATGACCGAGATTCATCTCCGGTCAATAACCAATAGCAGAACCTGGATGCTCATATTGGTTTCTACATATTCTATGAAGATCTTTATCAGTCAAGCCGCATAACAACATACGTTGTTTCCTTTGTCATCGGTATGTTACTTGCCTGACATTCGTTCGTCGGTATTATCATACCTAGTTCAATCTCATTACCGGCAAGTCTCTTTACTCGTTTCTTAATGCATCATCCCTCAACTAATTCATTAGTCATATTGCTTGCAAGGCTTATAGTGATGTGCATTACCGAGAGGGCCCAGAGATACCTCTCCGATACACGGAGTGACAAATCCTAATCTCGATCTATTCCAACTCAACAAACATTAGCGGAGACACCTGTAGAGCATCTTTATAATCACCCAGTTACGTTGTGACGTTTGATAGCACACAAGGTGTTTCTCCGGTATTCAGGAGTTGCATAATCTCATAGTCACAGGAACATGTATAAGTCATGAAGAAAGCAATAGCAATAAACTAAACGATCATAGTGCTATGCTAACGGATGGGTCTAGTCCATCACATCATTCTCTAATGATGTGATCTCGTTCATCAAATGACAACACATGTCCATGGCTAGGAAACTTAACCATCTCTGATTAACGAGCTAGTCAAGTAGAGGCATACTAGTGACACTTTGTGTGTCTATGTATTCACACATGTACTAAGTTTCTGGTTAATACAATTCTAGCATGAATAATAAACATTTATCATGATATAAGGAAATATAAATAACAACTTTATTATTTCCTTTAGGGCATATTTCTTTCAATATTTATATACTAGAAATACACTATTATAAATGTATCTACGTTTTAAATGGTGTGTATTGTGCAATGAATGGGGTAAATAGGACTAAAAACTACTTACATGCGATTTAAAAATTAGTTAACACTTACAACACACTAAGGTTGAGAAGGGCAACTTTGCTAGTTTAACTAAAAAAAGGAACCAATGACACACTAGAATTTGGGACCATCGAGTGGTGATATTGTTCCACTCATGCTTGAGTACCACTGACAGGCCGAAATGTGTCCCATCAGTACTTTATATATCACTAGTGAGTAGTGGCATTCAGGTAGTAAGGTTCATCGATAGTTTGGCCCACCAAACTCTGTGAGGAACCCTTGCCTCTATCTCCCTTTGTATAAAAAAACCTAGCCTTTCAGGAAATCTAACTAACACCCCCACCCTCCCTCTCCTCCTGGTAGGGCCTCTCTTTTCTCCCAATCTTTCACTCCTCATCTATCCCTCCCAGCTACTCCTGATCCCTGATCATAGACAAGCGTGATCATTGATGATATAAATATGAAGCAAAAAAGAGTTTCAGGAGCTCAGATTCATCACGAGAGTAGAGGCCACAATTTTGAGGCACAAAATCTTGCAAAAGATGTTACACTTTAGATTACGGATGCCGTGTGTGGCTTATGTCGAAACCATAATTTTGTTTATCCCTGACTCTGTTCAATAGTAATAAAGCTTTGAACCATCAAGGGAGAAACTCTTGATCCCTTCCACCCTAGTGTTGCTAGTGCCCTTCTTTTCCACCCATTCGGCTCCAACAACCAAGTGAAGATGGAGGGGACCACGTGGATAATGCACATGTGATGGAGCATCTTGCATAACCGCATAGCGGCATACATGTAGGCTGCCTGATGTCCTACAAGTGCACATGATTAGTTGTATTTAGTATATGAGTAAGAGTATCAAATCAAGGAGGAGCTAATGAATTGGTCGTTTGCTTCTTGTAGAGGTTTGTCGATTGTGCGTGGAAATGTATCTTGAACCCAAACAACATGGTGGAGTAATGACGCGACCGATGATGTAACCAACATGTAAATAACAATAAAATAGTAAATAGCTAAACAAAGTGCACAATATTGCTTTCAGGAGGACATTAATAAGGCAAGTGTTTCTGGGGTGAATAGTATCCCCTATAATAAAATGTGATAGTAAATGAGATTTATTCTACATTATACATATTTATACATGAGAATGGAGCCATATCAATATATGCTCTAATGTATTAGAAATATATCACTCACAACCACTAATATCTCGATAAATAGTTTTTTGGCATACGATGATAACTGGAGCCTCCCCTTAGATGTCCCGTAAATTGAATGGGTCTTCATGGCTCCTGCGTCAAGGTGATATAAAGGTAAAAGGTAGTTTTGTCACCGCGGTGCCTCAGACCCAATATACCAATGATATTGACATCCTTTCTGTCCTCAAAAGTCAAAATTCTATGCATTCTATGCTCCACACCATCACAAATAACATCGCTATGATCACAGAAAATTCTCTCGAATAGCTAAAAATATTACAACCTACATTGGCTAAGGTCCCTCATCTTCATGAAATTTGTGCATGTAAGATCGGGTATCCTCCGCCGCCTTATTAAAAGTTCACTTGCCATTAATCTCCCTATAGATATTAATTGCACAAAAATTGTCATCCCAACACATAAATAATGCTTGAAGCAATTCGTCATGTTTACCTTCATGGGAAAGTCTACTGATAAAAGAAAGCCTATTTACTTTTATCTGTATCGGAGAGGAGGATGTTGAGCACCCAATCGCAAAAGTTTATAGCAAGTGACAATTTTTCCTTAAGTGAAGGTTATCTATGTGTGAGAGGTATGGCAAGGAATGTCCTACTCGGCACCACAAAAACAAATCAATAAATTGTCGTGTGTCCCCAACAATTCTAGTTTGGGTGTCAATCACACTACTCTTCTTAGTTGCCACAAGATGCGAGTATATAACGATAGATAAAGTTTTTTTCTTTGTATTTTAGAATAAATAATAACTAAAAGAATTGCAACGAAATTATTTGTTACTCCATCCGTCCCATAATATAGGACATTTTTGACACTAGCGTAGTGTCAAAAAACGTCTTACATTATGGGACGGAGGGAGTACTTGGGAAATTTGACCATTGTTCATAGGTTCACTGGTTACTACGATGTTTTCACCTTTGAATGCTTGACTACCAAGTTTGCTTTGTTAGAAATCAATGTATCCTTCTTGAGTATTATCATAGAACCATTCCATGAGATTGTTGATACGAGATCAACATATCGCACAACATTGGGCACCAATCGTTGATGCATGAAATTCATGAATAATATATATGGGTTATTTGTACTCCAGGACGTGCGGGTGGAAGCGACACAAGGATTGTGCCGAGAGACAAAATTGCCTAGGTTCATTTCCCAAGGTGTGTAACTACCCTACTTACTTCCTTTATCAGTGTCTTTTTTATCTTGATAATAGATTACCAGAGTGTTTGATTTCTACAGACATAAACCCTGGACAAGAAAGTTCCTTAATCGATATGTGGTTCTCGACGGTGATGTAGAGCGTGTCAAACAGATGGTGAAACTTTTCTTGCTCGAGAAACGATTAAAACTCAAGACCTTGCCTTTTATATATGGACCCAACCTTGGAGTCTAAGTCGGACGCAATCTTGTTCGGACTCTCACTCTAGGATTAGTAAAATGAACTCTCCACGACCGTTTCGAACCCGGACTCATTCCTATAGTCTTCCATATTCGCCCTAGTTTTCTTATCCCGTACACCAGGGGATAGAAGATCGAGAGCTAGCATCCTCGATCTATAAACTTAGCGGGTGGAATTTCATGGGACATTCCGACAAGAGTGCGACATTAGCTTATTTTTCTCTGTTGATAGTAGATAACAACAAAAGAGGAATCACATACAAATGAACACACACATAGACCAACCAGTGGAGCATAAAGAAATACTACCTTTACGTTCGAACCCACACTAAGAAAAAACTAATGGTTTACAAATTAAAACAATACACATAGTGGCCGCCAAAATATCCAATCAAACATGGCATAAATAAGAAACAATCATTACCAACAAGGCAACTTGACATTTACAATAAGCAATTGGGAAAAACAACTCACTTTCAAGGACTAAACAAAATAGGATGCATGCATCAGTCGTGTTAATAATATAACTATCAAGTTGGTGTGGCAACTAAAAAAAATAGTTGGTGCGGAGTTGGAATATAACTGTCACATGAACTTTAAATTGTGGCAAGTTAACACATTTTATCGTATTTTACATTTGAGATGTACACAATAACAACAGTTTCCCCTTCTCATAGAAGCGAACCCTGGTTCTATTTTTTGCTGAGCAAGTTAAGACTTATGAACTAGTCCACTCCTAGTTGTAATTTTCAATGATAATCCACTTTATATTTTGAAATTCAGTAAGGTGTCATTAGTTTCGTAATAATGCAAACAAGCTAAGTACCAGTTTCCAAGAAAGACTAAAACTACAATGAAATTAGTTAGATTGTTAAATTTGTTCTCAGAGAGAGAGAGAGAGAGAGAGAGAGAGAGAGAGAGAGCTGGCGGATATAGTGAGTGGTAGTAACATAACCAGCCCCACTAGATATAAACAATAAGTAGATGTTTGAAACAACTCAAGTTCAAAGACCAAACAAAAAACAAAAGAGGTTGTTGAATCAGTCATGTTAATCACTATCAAGTTGGTGTGGGCCCACCTATAGCAAATTAGCACGTTTTATTGTATCCCGCATCTATTATAAGACATACAGGCAGACGCCAATGACAGTTCCACTTCTCATCAAAGTCAGCCAAAGCCTGGCATGTCATGGATGTTTGCAAGTGTCACTTTCCTTTACTATTAGTTTAGTGTAATTTTTTTTATCTCTGACGAGCCGCATACAATCGGACAAACAAAAAGCCTAGTATGATTCTCAATATAATTTTATTTCTTATTTGGCCGTTCTGCGTTGAGTTGTCTACCCATGTACTGGCTCTTATTTCCCTTGATATTACTCAAATTTAATATGCCCTTTGGGTGTCTTTATTCCAAAAAAAAGGTAGCCTGTTTTTTTTTCTCTTGCTGAGCAAGTCGACTTTTGAAATAGTCCACTTGTGTAAATTTCCATGACACCTCACTTTAGTATACTTCTAATTTTTTGATAAGATGTCACTAGTTACGTAATAATGCGAAAAGCTACTTTTTTTCCAAAAGGGGTGACATTTGTGTTAATCAAAGAGAGAATTTTCCTGCTTAGTCAATAGTCATGTATCACAGTCTGCAAGGCTAATTTTCTTAAGTAAATAAGAGTGCCAAGTTGATGAGTTAGTTAGTAAGAAGATGTACATTTAAATTCGTCAAAGAAACGCCCACTAAACAAACATTTGGTTGACTGGAAAATCATCATAATATATGCCTTTTTAATTAATAACCTTCCCTTTGCCTTGTTTAGCTCGGTATGCCTGCTTTATATAGCGTCTGGAGACCAAGCATGGAAGCCCCAACTGACAAGCAGCAAGCAACCAAGTATGAGAACACCTCATGGAGCGCTCCTCTTGCTCTTCATTGTGGCGTGCCTCCGCGGTGCTTACTCCGGCGGCGGCTGGAGCCGCTTCACCTCCATAATCAGCTTTGGGGACTCCTACGCCGACACGGGTAACTTGATCATGTGGGCTGATCCCGTCCTTCCGGGTCTACTACTCAAGAACCTCCCCTACGGCGAGACCTTCTTCGGCCACCCCACCGGGCGTGCCACCGACGGCCGCCTGGTGCTGGACTTCATCGGTAACTACAAATGCACTGCCAGACTTTGTCAACTACTCCTGTCTACAAGTCAATCTTTTGCTGATTCTGACCAATAAACTTCATTGTTCAGCCGAGGCTTTGGGTCTGCCTTCTATGCCGCCGTACCTCGCCAGGGGAAGCAACTTCTCCGCCGGAGTGAACTTCGCCGTGGTAGGAGCGCCGGCTCTGAACTTGACGTACCTGCAGGGACTGAACTTGACAGTGAATCCTCCTATTAACAGCTCCCTCCACGACCAGCTCGTGTGGTTCCAGAAACTCAAGCCTTCGCTCTGCAATGGTAGGTGATCTTCACAAAGGAAAGTGATTACGCCTATGTAATTTACCTCCTCATGCATACATGGATGCCGTGTGCAGGACAAGGTACTGACTGCTTTGGGAGCTCCCTGTTTGTTATGGGAGAGTTTGGAGGAAATGACTACATAAGCTTCCTTCTGTCCAACAGAACCGTTGAACAAGCCAGACCTTATGTTCCTCAAATTGTCGACAGCATTTCCAGAGGCCTAGAGGTACTATGTTCCCTTTTGACTTTTTGTATTCTCCAACTTTATCTTATAGACATATATATACTGGTTGCATGATTGCATCACGCCGGCCGTTAACATATCCAAATCATTTTGAAATTTTGTTCTTGATTATGTGGCTAAGATCGATGGACTATTGACTTCTTCTTACAATATTAAAGTATATCTAGTGATGAATCTAATGAAAAACTAACATGATGTTGTAGATATTGGTGTATTTTTGTATGGACTTGGTCGGACTTAAAGATGTTTAATTTAGCACGGATCTAAACCTTCAAGTACTATTTTGAAACGGAGGAATATTTGCTACGATGTATATTCTAAATCATTTGGATCCAAGCACTGCATTCGTCAATATATATAAACCGAGACTTTGACAATCCTCTGTAGAGACTAGTTCAACATGGCGCCAAGTACATCGTTGTGGCAGACATCTTCCCGATTGGCTGCCTACCAGCAGCGCTCACAAAGCTCGCTAGCCCAAACAAGGTGGAGTATGATCGGCACGGATGCCTGAAGAGTGTTAACAGGTTGGGCCGCTACCACAACTCTCTCCTGCGTCAACAGATCAAGATGCTCCGGTACAAGTACCCACATACTAAGATCATTGCCGCCGAATACTACAAACCCTTCCTTGCATTTTTAGATATGCCGGGAGATTTTGGTGAGCTAGTCATTTATGATAAATTTTAGTCTTCTACAGTTCAAAATTAAAGTAGCACCATAAGAACAAATATGTAACCTTTTAATCTCCTCATGGCATATTGCAGGACTGAATAGCAGCACAACCCTCCTCACCTGTTGTGGTGCAGGAGGCCCTCCTTATAACTACGACTTCAACGCAGGGTGCGGCCTGCCGGATGTGAAGGCGTGTGCAGATACATCTCAGGCGCTTCAGTGGGATGGTTTCCACCTCACGGAATCCGCCTACAGAGCCATTGCTGATGGATGGCTCCATGGCCCATACGCGGATCCACCGATATTGCACATTGCACGCTAGTACACCCATAGTGTGTCTCTTATTCGCCTAAAACGGCATGTGTACTAGAGTTAAAAATTCAGATCCGCGGGCATGGGTAAATTTCTGTCTATGTATGTATCTGGCTTGAAGCAATCATCCATTTAACTAAACTAGCAGGGAAATCTGTGTGTTTGTGTGGTTAAACTTAATACATATTTTTCTACATGTTGTTTTCTATTTTTCCCGCACTCACTGATACAAAATTTCAACAACATTATTTTCTATGCGAATATGCTCATATAAAATTATATAGAATATAATAATGTTGAAAAAAGTAGTGACAAATATAAGTATATTATTTTCACTTAAAACAACATAAACTTTATATATTAAGAAAATCTCTCCCTCTCTCTCTCTCTCTCCGTTTTTGAAAACAAAACCTATAAATTTTGTTTAAAGTCAAATGGTGCCAAGTTTGAACAAGTTTATAGAAAAACTATCAATAAATATGATACCAGGTTAATATAATGAGAAACATATATAATATATATTTAGTACTCCCTTTGTCCCGTAATTTAAAGACAAGATTTTCTATCAATAAATATGATACCAAGTTAATAGTTCACATTGCTTTTCATGAAAGCCAAACTTTACAAACCTTGACCAAGTTTAAAGACAAGATTTTCTATATATAAAATACCAAACATATACAATTTAAGTATATTTCATGATGAATCTAACGGTAGTAATTTGGTATTCTAGATGTTAATAAATATTTATCTAACCTTGACCAAAGTTTACAAGGTTTGATTTTAAGAAAAATAAAATCTAATACACACTATGTATTGGGACGGAGAGAGTATTTTAGTTGTTGAAGGTTTTTCCTACAAACATGGCCAAACTATCCACCGGTTGACTTTAAAAAATAACAGGCCTTCTTTAATTTCAAGATGGACGGAGAATCTCACTTGCCCTTCTATCACAACATAGTTATAATAATAAATGAGACCAAGTCACATGATTGAGGAGTAGATATATAGTCAGTCATCATCTGGGTTCAGGACTTCAGGCCCATTTGAATTTAAACTAGTAGATCGCCAGGGAATCTCCTTTGTATTGACTAGAAAGAGAATGTTCCCTCAAAAAAATAATAGAAAGAAAAGGTGATTATCAAATTGTCATACTTATACCATTTGATTAATTAAAATTATTATTCAGTTGTCGGTTCTAACTAGCAATAATTTTGCTTGTAATACACCTATACAATATTATATTTATGTATATAATTGCAATGCAAATATAATAGTATCGGAGGAAAATCCCTGTATTTTTTGATACATTTCTAGTCAAAACTTTAAAACCCTGACTACATGCTTAACCATATGTGCCTTATATTTCCAGATCAAGTGACTTAGTTTTTGAAAATATATTTTTCATTTATTCGGTTGATACAAATTACATATATTTCTTTTGATAATTTGCCTTATATTTCCGTATGACATGAATACGATGGCTTTTGTTGATTAGTTGATGATATCCACAACACAATCTTAACGCAATAAAGGCGGGTCCAGGATGCCACCAAGATCACCACAAGAGGAACCCTGACGGTCGAGGAACCAGCCAACCAATCTTCGCCGGAGTTCCACCGGCAATTCCTCGACGGCTCCCCCGGCCGGCAAGCCACCTCCAGCTCCGATCCTGTCAAGATGCTCGCGTACCCGGTGCTGATTCACCTCGACCGCGTCTACGACTACACCGTGCAGCCGGCCTCAAGTGACGAGAATCTTCGCAGCTACAACAGCAACATCAGCGGGCTACCCTCGGAGTCTTCGTCGACGCAAGATCGCTGCATCAAGTGGCACTACCGCTGGAACCTGTACTATGAAGATGGCACCTTCCCTCCTCGCCGAGGCCCCGTCCACTCACGCCTCAGCTTTGGTGGTGGTGGAGGCTTCGATGATCCCTCTGGTGGCGCCGCCACTGATCCAAACCACCGGAGACACATCGGACGAGACGGTGGCCATAGGAAGAGGGGTGGCGTCGATGGAGGAAGCAGCAGCTTTGCCATGCATGGCCGCAACGGAGATCCACATATTTTCCGACGCCGTCAAGCTACCCTCTTTGAAGCTAACGGAGGCACAAGTAGTGGCTCTGAACCCGCTACTGCTGCGAAGCCGGTGGAGATTCGAATCTGTGATAAAGATGCTGAGGATCAGTTGGCTTTGGTTGGCCCCAATCCACCAATAAAAGCACCGCTGACCAAGGTCCTTGCTGACAACCCGACAGAGGAAACCTTGGCACTCGACCTAGTGCTTTCGGAAGTTCACCAGCGGCCAGCTTCCTTCCTCATGTCTCCTGGCGAGCTGCAGGCTGAAGGTGGGCAAGGCGTGCAGATTATGGGCGAGATGCGGTCTAAGGACAAGCTGTGCATGCAGGATGCGGACCCCTTGTCGCCTCCCTTGCATGCGCCGCTGCATGGCAAGGACGTTGTGGATGTGGCCCCCCACGGGCACGCTCTCAGCGTTGGGGCCACCCTCGGTATGGCCGAGCGAGAGGGCGACCCGCCTACTCTCTTGCTCGGCCCGAGCGATGACGGCCCCAGGATGGGCCTGTTAACCGGCCCAATGCTAGATCTGGCCACGCCCTTGAGGGGCCCCTCTCCAAGACACCAGGCCCAGGATGCCACCCCGCTTGGGGCTCTCTCTAGCCTGCCTTCCAGCTCGGTTGGTGACCAAGACAGCAGTAGCAACATCCAGATCGAGACCTTCCTCAACAACTGCTCTGCCCCAATCCCGGCTCCGCTCCTCCCATCCCCCGTTCCACTGCTGCACAAGCCACATGTCTCCGACCGCCCCCCGGCGATAGGGAGCACAAGATCTAGTGGAAGGCTAGCTGCTAAGCCAACCAGGCAGCTTTCCTCCATGGATAAAGCGTTGCACGTCCTGAAGAAGAAGGAGGGGATCGCTGCGGCCACTGACACCGAAGAGGATGTGATGGACAAGCTCAAGAACATTTGCAAGAAACCCCTCCCCTCGGGCTTCATTACGGCTGTCTCCTCCCTGATTTCCGCCTCCGGTCCGCCTCAGGGCGGCGCTCCGAGGGTGCCCAGCCTGCCGGGGATTGAGTCGGCCTGACAGTCGTTCCTTGATGTTGTACTGCTGTTCTATACTAGTTTCCAATGTTAGTCTGCTTCTTCAGCTCTATTCAGTTGTTCTACTTGCTGCTTGTAGCTGTTACCAGTTTACCTGCTGGCCGGGATTGGGTCCAATCTGTTCTAGAGTTGGACATGGCTGTGTTTTTTAGTTTGTGCCCCTGTACTGGGGAATTCCTCTCAATTGTCGACTGTTGCCCTCAGTTTTCTTTATGGAGTACAACATACTAAATTGGAATGTGCGCGGTCTCCACAACCCTGCTAAGCGAAGAGCTATCCTCATGTTCCTCGCTGAGCACCAATGCAACATCATCTGTCTTCAGGAAGTAAAAATGCAGACCATCTCAGCAGCTTTCATTGTCGAAACACTGAGGGTCCGTTTCTGTGACAACTTTATTTACAAACCAGCTAATGGCTCTAGAGGGGGAATCCTGATTGCCTGCTCGGCTGACATTGCAATCACTCATGACCCCCTTGCTGATGGGCCTAACTCCATTACTGGGCAGATTATGGACAGGAGCAACAATGACAGATGGACCATCTCAGCTGTGTACGGACCCCAAGATGATGCGGCCAAGGTCCTTTTCATTGATGAACTCAAGGGACTCAAGAAGTTTGCTCTACCATGCTGGATGGTCCTTGGAGATTTTAACCTGATCAAGAAAGCCGAGGACGAAAATAATGGGAACATAAACCTGCAGATGATGGGAAGGTTCAAGAGTGTTGTTGATGAGCTGGAGCTAATTGATTACCCTCTCCTGGGCAGAAAATAAACTTGGTCCAATGAGCGTGACATTGTCACCCTGACTAAGATCAACAGGATCTTGGTCTCCAAAGATTGGGACCTTAAATTCCCAAATTACCAGCTCACCCCTGCATCCTCTTCAATCTCTGATCATTGCCCCCTGCTACTAAAGCCAATGCATCAGCGCCACTTCAAAGGGTTCCGATTTGAATCCTATTGGCTGAAAAAGACAATTTTGTGGACACTGTTAATAAGGCTTGGGCGAAGCCAGTTGTTTCATCTGACGCAATTAGGGTCCTTCATACAAGACTGTCAAGAACTGCAAGGACTCTAAAGAAGTGGGATAGAATGGAGACCAAGAGAGCAAGGGCTCTCTACAATGTGGCCACTGAGCTGATTTTCCTTTTAGACCTGGCACAAGAGGAGAGGCAGTTAACTGATGAAGAAAACACTCTTAGAAAGATGCTCAAGCTAAAGCTTCTGGGGTTTGCTGCTGTGGAAAGAATGCGGTGGCGCCAGCGCTCACGGTTAACAAGGATCCATGTTGGAAACGCCAATACTAAGCTCTTTCATCTACGGGCAAATGGGAGGAGGAGGAAGAATCACATACCTACCCTTCAGGGGCCTTCCGGCATGGTCCACGAGCACACTGAGAAGGCCAAAATTCTGCTTGATCACTTCAAGTCGCTAATGGGGAAGGCACAACATCGCAGCCACGCAATAAACGGAACTTTTTGGAAATGCCCACACTCAACCTCCAGCACCTTGAGGGCAGCTTCACTATGGATGAGCTTAAAACTGCAGTTTTTGAGATGCACGCCGAAAAAGCTCCAGGTCCTGATGGTTATATTGGTGGCTTCTTCAAAAAATGTTGGAGCATAACTAAAGATGATCTGTTGATGGCCATAAACCAGCTCCATAGCCTTCGAGGAGATAATTGGCACCTTCTGAACACGGCACACATCGTGCTTGCCGAAGAAGGACGGCGCTGCACTCGCGTCCGAGTTCAGGCCAATCAGTCTGATGCACAGCATTGGGAAGATCACTTGTAAAATTCTGGCAAATCGTCTCGCCCCGGAGCTCCCAAAAATGATTTCTGCCAGCCAGAGTGCCTTCATCAAGGGCCGTAGTATCCAGGACAACTTCCTATATGTGTAGAATGTAATAAAGGAAGCTCACTCCAAAAGGCTTCCACTAGTCTTCCTAAAATTGGATATTGCCAAAGCGTTCGACTCGGTGCATTGGGGATATTTGTTTGATGTCATGAGAGGATTTGGGTTTGGCCAACGCTGGATGGATCTGATGGCGATCATGCTGTCCTCCTCCTCCTCTCGTGTCATGCTCAACGGCAGCCCCGGAGAGCTTATTTTAACGCAATATCTGTGAATGGCTAATCTGGTAATAGGACGTTCAACCAAATGCGGGTGCATATTCAGTCGTGTTAACGATATTACTATCAAGTTGGTGTGGGGTGGTATATAATAGTCACATGAATGACAAATTGTGGCAAATTAACACATTTCATCATATTTTGCATTCAAGGTGTACACAATAACGACAATTTCCTCTTTTCGCACAACTCAACCCTGCTTCTATTTCTTGCTGAGCAAGTCAGACTTATGAACTAGTCTACTCCCTAGTTGTAATTTTCAATGGTATTCCACTTTCTAGGTTTTGATTTTCATCAAGGTGTCATTAATTAGCTACGTAATAAAGCAAAAAATGCTACCCATTTTCAAGGAAGACCAAAACTACAGTGGAATTATTTAAATTGTTAAATTTGTTGTCAGAGAGAGAGAGAGAGAGAGAGAGAGAGAGAGAGAGAGGGAGGGAGGGAGGGAGGGAGAAGGCCTGCATAGTTTTAGTGTGGGCCGGAATATAAGTTGTTCCTCACAAAGCAAAATTTATTCTAAAGAAAAGCATAGAAAATGATCACGTTTTATCGTACAAGTGTACGCCACACAATTCCTCTTTGCGTCAAAGTCGCCCTGCTTTTTTTTTTTTGCTGAGAAAGTCACTCCCCGAAATGGTCCACTTCCTAGTTGTAAATTTCCATGATACTTCACTTTGTAGTTCTAACTGTTGATAAGATGTCACTGGTTACGTAGTAATGCAAAAAGCTACTCGAAAAGGGGCCAAAACTACAATGAAATCATTTAAACTGTTACATTTGTTCTAGTCGTAAAGAGAATTTGGGTGCATAGTCACTACTCAAATCTCACAATCTACAACTCATATTTTCTTAAATAGTAAGTGCCAACTTGATGAGTCAGTTAGTAAGAAGATATACCTGTACATTCGTAGAAAATGCCCACCAAACACACATTTGGTTGACTGGAAAATCATCATATTATGTGTGCATTATAATTAACCTTATCCTTGCCTTGTCAAGCACGGTATGCTTGCTTATATATAGCATTTGGAGACCAAAGCATGGAAGCCCCAACTGACAAGTAGGAAGCAGCTCAAGCAACCAAGTATGAGTCCACCTCACGCAGCGCTCCTCTTGCTCTTCATCCTAGCGTACTTCCGCGGTGCCTACTCCAGTGGCAGCCGGAGCCGTTTCACATCCATAATCAGCTTCGGTGACTCCTTCGCTGACACCGGTAATTTGGTCATGTGGGCTGATCCCGTCCTTCCGGGTCTAGTACTCAAGAACCTCCCCTGCAGGGAGACCTTCTTCGGCCACCCCACCGGACGTGCCACCGACGGCCGCCTTGTGCTGGACTTCATCGGTAACCAGAAATGCACTACCAAACTTGTTCAACTACTGTTTGCAAAGTACCCCGCAAAAAAAAAACTACTGTTTGCAACAAAAAAAAAACTTGTTCAACTACTGTTAATCTTGCTGCCTAAAAGGAGAAAGAGAGGGAGATAGACTACATATAATTAATCGCTGCTTCATTTTGCAGCCGAAGCTCTGGGTCTGCCTTTCGTGCCGCCGTGCTCACAAAGGGGGGCATCTTCCCACTTGGCTGCGTACCCACAGTGCTCACGAAGCTTGCTAGCCCAAACAAGGTGGATTACTATCGGAACGGATGCCTGAAGAGTGCGAACAGGCTGGGGCGCTACCACAACTCTCTCCTCCGCCAGCGGATCAAACTGCTCCGGCACAAGTACCCCCATGCGAAGATCATTGCCGCTGAGTACTACCGACCCGTCCTTGCATTTCTAGATATGCCGGGGTATTTTGGTGAGTTGGTCCTTCCTGATTAATTTAGGTCTTCCGCAGTTCAAAATTAAAGTAGCATCACAAGAGCAAAGATGTAACCTTTCAATCTCCCCATGGCATCTCGCAGGACTGAACAGCAACACAACCCTCCTCACCTGTTGTGGTGCCGGAGGACCTCCTTATAACTACGACTTCAACTCGGAGTGCGGGTGGCCAGGTGTGATGGCGTGTGCAGATCCATCTCAGGCCCTTCAATGGGATGGTTTCCACCTCACGGAGTCTGCCTACAGGGCCGGTGCTGATGGGTGCACTAGTAGAAAAAGGGTCTTTAGTCCTGGTTCATAAGGGCTTTTAGTTCCGGTTGCCTTTAGTCCCGGTTCATAAGGGCCTTTAGTTCCGGTTCTGAAACCGGGACTAAAGGATCGGTACTAAAGCCTTCCCCTTTAGTCCCGGTTCTAACTGGAACTGGGACTAAAGGCCCTCCACGTGGCCGTTGCCTGGAGGTCCACCTTTAGTCCCGGTTGGTAACACCAACCGGTATTAAAGGATATTTTATAATTTTTTTGAATTTTTTTTGAATTTCAAATTTCTGAATTATTTTAATCTCTAATCACCCCTCATCACTGCTCAATTTAACCTTTAATCTCTAATCACCCCTCATCATTCCAAATCATCTAACTTTCTGAACGATCACCCATCCTCTCACTACTCCAGCCTGAGCACGCTTAACTTCTGGGTTCTATTCTCCCTCATTTCCAAGTCTGCACTTGTTGTTTTCCTCACAATAGTAAGATGGCAATCCTATTAACCCTCAGGAATTTAGCTTGAGCACGAAGTCACACATTTCACTGTTTGAGTTTGAAACTATTGTTCTAAAAATCAATAATTATTTAGTAACACTAATATTTCTTGAATAAGTAGTTTGACCACAGTTTGACCATAGTTTACCAAAATTTAAAAAAACTGAAATAATTATTTAGTAACACTAATATTCTTGAATAATTATTTAGTAACACTAATACTTCTTGAATAAGTAGTTTGACCATAGTTTGACCAGATTTAACAAAAATTCAAAAAAACTGAAATTTGAGTATAACTTTTTTTCCTTTTAGAAATTGAGGATTCTAAAAATTTGCAAACAGGCCATAGGCGGTCTCCATCGGATGCGGATTTTCGTTCTGAACATTTTGATATATTATACATTTTTTCCGACATCGTATGCAAAAGTTATAGCCGTTTTACATTTTCCCTACATTTTTCAAAAACATGTCCAAATTTAAGTTTTTAAATTTTTCTAACTAGTAGATGTAGTAACATAACTACCTCTCGAAGGATTTTAAATTTTGAAGTTTCTATCATTTTCTTTTGCTTTTTACAAAACTGAAAAGGC
>NC_041382.1:90002256-90052432 GCF_002162155.2 Triticum dicoccoides | reverse complement strand
GTACTAAAGGTCTCAACTCCATTATTACCGGTTCGTGCCACGAACCGGTACTAATGGGCATCGCACCCTTTGGTACCGGTTCGTGCCACAAACCGGGACTAAAGGTCTCATTTGAACCGAGAGTAATGCCTCTATGGTGCCCTCGCCGCTTGAACCGGGGCTAATGCTCACATTAGTCCCGGTTCGTAATGCAACCAGGATTAATGCTCTTTTCTGGCTGGACCAAAGCTCCTTTTTCTACTAGTGGTGGCTCCATGGCCCTTACGCGGATCCACCGATAATGCATGTTGCACGCCCATAATTTCTTTCCTACTGGCCTAAGACACATGTGTACTAGAGTTGAAAATTCAGATTCACGGGCATGCATAAATTTATGTCTCTCTATGTATTGGCTTGAAGCAATTATCCATTTAACTAAACTAGCGGGACAACCCGTGCATTTGTGTCGTTGAATTTAATACATACTAGAAGGAATGCGCACGTTTTGCTGCGCCGTTGATGTTGTTGGGTTTTTGCAATCATTTTACTCTATCTGTTTCAAAATATTGTGTATTTGTTTTTTGAAAAGTCAAACCTTTTTAAGTTTGACTGGAAATTATTAGATTCATCATGAAATGAATTTCCAACTTCTTTCTATTTAGTATTGTGGATGTCGATATTTTATGTACAAGATGACCATCTTTAATACATGATAAATATTTCTTAACTATGCAATGAACATTTCTAATGCATGATTATTTTTTGTCAAATTAACAAAATAATAATGATTTTTCCAAGTATACATTTTTATAACATTTTCAGAATATATAGAAAAAAGAACCCAAAAGGGTTTAAAACACAAGAAAAACATGTGACGAGGCTCGGAGAAAACAACTTGATGGAAGAAGCACTTGGACGTTATGGCCAGATCGTCCGTGAAGTGAAGAGCAAAGTGTCGAGCCTTGTCACGGAGGAATTCATCCATGAATATAGAGAAAGCAATGGTGACGTACATAACCTAGTTTAGGCATCCATCCATGAGCATCGGCATGCCCGGCACGGAAGGAAAGGGTCGGGCCTCAATCTCGTTAGCTGTCCATGCAATCTGTAAGACATGGCCTTCAACCAAATCACGAGTCACAACCATTGGGCCCTTGCATACATGCACTCATTCACATCTCAACTTTGCTCCAAAACAATCACGTCTCAACTAGGGCGATAACAATATTTCAGTGATTTTCATGACGATATGTCCCTCAAATTATTCCGGTTATATAAGTAGTAGACAAAACCCTCAAACAAAAATATAAGCCATATACAAAAAGTAGAAAAAAACTCAGATTTATTAACTAAGCCAACATTACAAAGAACCCTGAAAAACAGTTTAAAACCCTGGAAAATACATCAAAGTTCCTGAGGTTTTACCGTCTTCTTCGATGCATCTAGTTTTACAACAAGTCATGGACACAACCCATCTAAGAATTTTTATTTAGGTACACTAACCGAACATAAACTAGTAGGGTTAATACTTCTTACGCCCACATAATGTCCGTATTGGATGCGTCGCACGGAGTTTGTAGGGCCACAATGTCTCCGATCCGCCTAGCCCTGCAAGAAACTAGCGCCCCGTGGTTGTTCTTGTGGGTCGGTGGCATTGTAAGTGTGACGTCGAATGAGCCAACCCCACGCCTCATGTCCTCCGCGAGTCTATCAAGCACAAACCCTGGGACACGAATCCCGTGCCCACGGGTGATGACCGCCTGCCCCCTTGGCACCTTCCATGGCCCAGCACAAAGCCGATGTGCAGGTCCGCTCGCGAGCAGAACATCGTGGTATGTCACCTCTACATTCGTGCCAGGTTCGATGCACTGCGTGAGCATGTGGCTCGGGGAGGCGACGCGGAGTGTGAGGTTGAAGAGCGGATCCAGCAAGGGGCGGGCGAGATCCGTGGCTGGGTCGAGTCCGGCGACGGAGTCGATGACATCGGAGTACCACGGCTTGTTGATCATGCAGTCGATCATGACGAACCCGACGGCGGCGGCTAAGAGGCAGACTAGGATTGTGATCACGGTGAACACGCAGCAATTTGCCTTGTTGGCCATCTTTGGCGATGCCCCTTCCTTCGATTGGCACGCTTGGCTGGAGGAAGAGGCCGGGCTGGGGGTTTATATGACTTGACTTCATATAACAGTTTTGCTAAAGCACATCTAGATGTGTCATAAGTATTGCACATCTAAGTCATATGTCATTGATCTTACATTAAGATTCGTGTGAATATTTTCTTTCTCTTTTTTCTTTTTCTTTTATGCTTGATTCACTCACTAGCTGCAACGACGAGTTAGGCCCAGCTCCGCGCAAGGCTAAAATCCGTTTCAAGCAAGGTAAGTTGGTCGTATAACTTGTTTCCGAGGCGGTTACCCCTAAACTCCACGTATGCTCCAGGAAGTGTTGGAGTTGCACCTCGATCTCGTTGCCGATAGGTCAAGGTGCAGGAAAATCGAACACAATCAGCAAAACTTGTGCAATGTTTCTAGCTAGCTACAAACGGTTAAGACATGCCCGATCGTGTGTGAGATGTCAACATGGAATAAAATAGCACGCTGCCGGCTCGTCGTCGTTAGCAGGGGCCTCGCACATCTCAACCACCGCCTCCTTGTGGGTTCATCGCCGGAGGAGCCACGCTTCGCCGCCGCCACCGAAGAACACGGCCGTTGGAGCCGTGCTTGCCACACCACGGCCGCAGCCGTTGATGCCCGCCACGGTGCGCAAAGGCTGTAGCTTGCCTACTGTGAGCAGTAGGTGAGCGTCGTCTTGCGGGGGACGTGCGTCGTGGGTCGTGTGGGGGTTCAGTTTCGCCTGATTTTCGATTTTTATGCTTGGTTCTTTGGTTGGAAAAGTATAGCAAACGAGCACGTTTTATCATACAAGTGCACCCCCAACGACAATTCCCCTTTGCATCAAAGTCAGTCTGCTTTTTTCTCTTGCTACTAAGAAAGTCAACCCGCAAAATAGTCCACTTCCTAGTTGTAATTTCCATGATATACTTCACTTTGTATTCTAATGCTCGGCAAGATGTCATTGGTTACGTAGTAATGCAAAGAAAAAAAAACGAGTACCTTTTTCCAAAAGGGTCAAACTACAATGGAATCATTTAAACTGTTACATTTGTTCTAGTCAAAGAGAGAATTTGCCTGCATAGTCAGCACTGATCAAGTCTCACAATGTACAGCTCATATTTTCTTAAATAAATAATAGGTGCCAAGTTGAAGAGTCCGTTAGTAAGAAGATATACCTGTAAATTCGTAGGAAATGCCCATCAAACATACATTTGGTTGACTGGAAAATCATCATAACATATGTGCATTTTAATTAACCTTCACTTTGCCTTGTTTATCACGGTATGCTTGCTTATACACTATATAGCATTTGGAGACCAAGCATGCATGGAAGCCCCAACTTACAAGCATCAAGCAAGCTTTGGCACAGCAGCGCAAGCAACCAAGTATGAGAACACCTCATGCAGCGTTCCTCTTCCTCTTCGTCCTGGCTTGCCTCCGCGGTGCCTACTCCGGTGGCGGCCGAAGCCGCTTCACCTCCATAATCAGCTTCGGCGACTTCTACGCCGACACGGGTAACTTGGTCATGTGGCCTGAGCCCTTCTTTCCCGGTCCTCTACCATTCGAGAACCTCCCCTACGGCCAGACCTTCTTCGGCCACCCCAGCGGACGTGCCACCGACGGCCGCCTTGTGCTGGACTTCATCGGTAAACACCTATATATGCACTGCCAATCTTGGTCAACTACAGTCTAAAAGACAATCTTTGCTGATCCTGACTGAGAGAGAGGGAGAGAGAGAGAGCTTACATATATCGTTGCTTCATTTTTCAGCCGAGGCTTTGGGCCTGCCTTTCGTGCCGCCGTACCTCGCCAAGGGGAGCAACTTCTCCGCCGGAGTCAACTTCGCTGTGGCAGGAGCGCCGGCTCTGAACCTGACATACCTGCAGGGGCAAAATATGACCGTGAACCCACCGATCAACAGCTCCCTCCACGATCAGCTCGAGTGGTTCCAGAAACTCAAGCCTTCGCTCTGCAAGGGTAGGTGGCTAAACATTGGTCCCCAATCACATGGTTTTTAGAAAGCACCGTAATTATGTCCATGTGATGGCGTGTGCAGGACAAGATACGGATTGCTTCGCGAGATCCCTATTTGTCATGGGAGAGTTTGGATCAAATGACTACAGGAATATCCTTATGTCGAACAGGACTGTTGAACAAACCTTAGTTTATGTTCCTCAAATTGTTGACGGCATCTCCAGAGGCGTAGAGGTACTACACTGTGAACACACTGGATGAAAAGTCCATTCTTCCTTTAATTCTCACAATTTGCTACTCGCTCAACATGTTTTCTTGTGACTTTAATTCTGCAACGAAAGACTTGTTTATCTTTTATATGCTGGTTGCGTCACGCAGTGATCATATCCATCATTAGGAAAATTTGTTCTTGATTATGTGGCTAGAATCAATGGAGTTCTGGCCTGTATAAATTAGAGACAAAAAGAGTCCAGTATATTAGATAACGATTTTCCAATAAGTAATTTTAGAACTAATAAATGTTGAGAAATTATTAAAACAAGTCAAGCGAGATTAGTGAAATGTGTATTTTTGGTGCTATAATAATGTAATTTGTTAAATTGTGATCCAAATTATGACCGTATTGGACAAGGTACCTTCTAGTGTTAACATAGTACGAGAGGTATAAGGATTCACGCATATGAGTACAACTTGTTTTCTTATCCCCAAGGACTCTTATTAATTGCCCTCTATATGTACCACATTTAGTCGCATGTGTCATGCCATCTTGTAGTTGTAATACTTCTCTATCATAGTGAAATTCCACCTTCCCCTGTTCGTGGATTTTCTACGCAAAAATATGTCTCTCATCTCTAGTGTAATCTCTTTTTATCTAACATAAATCATCGGTTAAAAAAATCAATTCTAAAAATATTTATTATCAAAACAGTACTTATATAGTAACATTCTTTTCTAGATAAATTGTAGTAATATTTCAACTGCCCATTTTAAGATGCGCTGCCCACAATGTGTCCAAACTGATACCAGGATAAATTTCCTTTATCTGGAGAATACAATTTCTTTTACTAATAAGAGCCCAACAAGGTTGCAAAATCAAATTGCAACATGAAAATTTGAAACTGAAAATAATGTGAACTATTAATAAGAGGACTACCGGCTTACAGTGCTAAAAAAGGACCACTAGCTTACTACAAGCTACTATGGGTACTGTAATATACAAAGAATGGGTGATAGGCATATTTAATTTGGTAACACTTCTATTCTTATATGTTAGTGCATGGCTCAAGCTAAACCAAGGAACTGACAAACCCTTGCAGAGACTGATCCAACAAGGTGCCAAATACATCGTTGTGGCAGACGTCTTCCCGACTGGCTGCATACCGCCAATTCTCACAATGCTCGCTAGCCCAAACAAGGTGGAGTACGATCGGCATGGATGCCTGAAGAGTGGGAACAGGCTGGGGCGCTACCAGAACTCTCTCCTCCGCCAACGGATCAAGTTGCTCCGGCACAAGTACCCACATACGAAGATCATCGCCGCTGAGTACTACCGACCTGTCCTAGCTTTTCTAGATATGCCGGCGCATTTTGGTGAGCTGGTACTCCTTTCTGATTAATTTAGCTAGGTGTTCTGTAGTTCAAGATTAATGTAGTGCCACAAGAAAAGATGTGAACTTGTAATCTCCCCGTGGCATCTCGCAGGACTGAACAGCAGCACAACCCTCCTCACCTGTTGTGGTGCGGGAGGCCCTCCTTATAACTACGACTTCAACGCAGGGTGTGGCCTGCCGAGTGTGAAGGCGTGCATAGATCCATCTCAGGCGCTTCAGTGGGATGGCTTCCACCTGACGGAGTCCGCCTACAGGGCCATTGCTGATGGGTGGCTCCATGGCCCCTACGCGGATCCACCGATAGTGCACGTTGCACGTCCATAATTTGTTTCCTACTGGCTTAAAACACATGTACTAGAGTTAAAAATTCAGATCCGCGGGCATGCGTAAATTTATGTCTCTATATGTACTGGCTTGAAGCAATTATCCATTTAACTAAACTAGGGAGACAACCCATGCATTTCTGTGGTTAAATTTAATACATATTGTTGTACAAATTATTTCCTATTTTTGCCGCACTCTCTGATACTCCCTTCATTCCAAAATATAGTCCGCACGTGCTTCCCGAGGTCCAACTTTGACCATAAATAGTTGAAGAGGTCATTGACTATGTCAATACATCCCCCTCTTCGAAAGTGTTGGTACAAATTGATGAAATTCATCTCTATCGCGCTGATCTTAGATGTTTGAGAGCTCCAACCTTTAAAAGTAGTATGGACAGATGGTTGCAATGCAAGGTATGTGCTAACTTCTTAAATAGTTAACGGATTGTTATTTTCTATTTCGATTCCTTACTGCTTTGCAATTCAGATCTTGGATGCAGCCATAACATGGGTACGCCACATGCGCCCCAATCCAGATGTACGGGCTGACGGGAATATCTACCTAGAGAGAGCATCAGTAAGCGGTGTGCTAGTCAGAGACAGAAGCGTTCCAAGTTATACCCATGCTCTAAAGAACAAAACATCTACTAGTACTTATGGCAAAAAGTACCTTTCCCATGATATGGTAAGTCACAGTAGTCTAAGTCAATTACTAAATGGTACAGAACTAATTATGTCTAAAATGGAGGTTTCTCTTCCTGTGAATATGATGAATAAGCATTGGTACGTGGCGGTTGTCAATGCCAAAAAAAGAGCAGTGCAAGTTTTGGATTCGATGCCATTAACAATAAACAGTTTAAGAAAGCCCACACCCGGAACTAGAAAACATGGTACATTTTTCAATGCTTAGTAAATACATACCGAGAGTTAATTTTTATATTATATGTCTTATACTTCTTAACTTATTGTAGCTCAAAGGCATGCAACTCCATATGGAAGTAGCATATCTGCATGGTGGCCGAAAAGTCAATACTTGGAAGGATTTCAACATCACCACTTGGAAAGTTCAAGTTATCAAAAACATACCATAACAGAAAGACAGGTACTGTATACATCATTTAAAATCACACATTTAGTATTCATAGTAAAAAAATATTTATAAACAATACATATGATTGCAGCATGTCATGTGGGCTTTTTGCGGTAAAGAATATGGAAAAGTTTACAGGCAACAATCTAGATGGAGCCTACACAGCGGTACGATGTCCACACTTAATTTAACCATACCATTCCCGTTGTTACAACTGTGAGACTGACTCAACCTATTACGCAGGATGACATCCCCGGGTTCAGGAAACAACTCACTGCCCTCCTAGTGGAGTCTCCACTGTACATGAAAGGACGGCGAAATGGCGAGGACTAAGATAGTGAAAGTCATGAATGAAGGATGAAGAGAGCTGAATGTTGTTACAATTTGCTACTTTTTCTAGAATAAAATTTGGATTAAGATTTGTTTAAACTTTACGCTCGTATTTTTGAAGTTCTGATTGAACTTCAGAAAGTTTTACAATTTAGAATTTGCCACTTTGAACCATCAACTTGTAGGATTGCAGCTTACTTTGGGAGATGAACTAAATTTGTCTATGAACTATTGCATTTCTAGGCTTCCTGTAATGCTCTTATCATGTATTTTAAAAGCATGCCTTGGGCAAGCTTCTATATCACCACCCTTCTCCACACAAGCATGTTCAAGTCATAAGCTAGTGTTGGTGTTGCTGTAATTCGTATGGTCAATCAGGTAATCAGTGCAAGATGCTTGTCATATGTATGCATGGAACCAAGAGTGCATATGCACATTATATGTTGTATATAAAAGGTTGTGTGCTTGGTCAGTAATGTTAATATGCGAGGCCTCGATTGGCTATGTATAATATAATGTTCTCTTGCCATGTATGTGTTGAGTGTTGGTTAACAAAATGATAATGTTAAGTGAAATTCTTCAATATCAAACGAATTCTTTGTACATAGTTTTTTAGTTCTATTGGATTTCCGATAGGAGTTTGTATACCGGTCTACCATTGTCTCTCTTCATGAATGCGGTCCTGCTGAGCAAGCCTGAGAAGCCTTTGTAATTGCTTGTATGTTTGAGCACTTTCTTCCTTTCAACTGCGATAATGTGTGCAATTTCATCTTCATTCTACAGTACAGCTTTCCTTTCTACTTCAAGTTAGAGGGAGGTCAGTAGGCCTCAGCAGGATTGCATAGCCCAATATCCTCCCTTGTAACATAATTTTGCAAGCTACCGGTCACCACACATATTACGGGTTCTATATGTCAAACAATGCTCTCTGGTTAATGCAAAATATATTGTTTAAACCCTGCCTCTTTTTCAGTCGAGCTGGACACACCTTCCGCTTGTTTCCTATGTACTACATGTACGCCTAACTATGCCGAGCTCCCACGCTCCCACGCTCCTGCGATGCGCTACTCCGGCGCCCGCAGCCACCCTCGCCGCTGCCTCCGCGAGTTCTGCTGCCCCTGCTTCCCAGCTGAACGCCACCTCAACCTCGCCCTCCCCTAGGTTCCCTCCGGGGTTCCCATCCCCACGGTTTCGGCGCCCGGATCTGGTCGCTTCCATTTTTCCTCAGCTGACCGAGGTCAGCCCAGATCTGGGGCCCCGGGCCGCCCCTGCACTTCCAGCGGTCGCCGGGGGCATATCCGAGGTTGCGGAGCTGCCTCGCAGAGTAAGCTTCGCTATTAATGCTGATCTTCTGGAATACATGCCGCCTCCCCCAATTAATGGCGCACACAGGCCATGCCTTAAATTGGTTCCAGCGGCTTCATTCAAGACCGGCGCTCGGCGTGCAAGATGGTGCTCTCCCTCGAGCCCTACGCCGTCAGAGGAGATTTCAAGGCAGGTCACTTCTGCTCTTGAATTGCATTTGGTGCGCCCGGCGTACTGGTGGCGTGAAGGCCGCTCCAACAACCGGAATTCAATTCGCAGAGCTGCATCCTCCTATTCCCCTCCCCAGCGGCCGAAGGATTTCGTCAAGCTCCAGGACCGTGAGTGCCATCGCTGCCTCCTCAAAGGCCACTGCAAAGTAGACTGCCGTAACCCACTCACCTGCCGTCGCTGTAGACGATTTGGACATAGGGAGAGGGGTTGCACCAACGACCCGTCACCCTCCCCTCTGTCCCCTGCATCAACGCCTCGCTCTGCTTCGTCTTCGGCGGCTTCTCCACGCCCTGCATCGCCTGCTTCGACGCCGTCATCGTGCGCCATGGCTAGGCAGGAGCCCCGCATTGGTGATCCATCGCTGCGTCCTGAGGAGGGCCGTGTGGTCATCGTCTCCACCCCGGAGATGGATGCCAATGCGGTGACTTTGGCGTCCCTGGGTGCACTTATCTGGCTCGGGGGAACAAGACCGGCGGTGAGCGCTGTGGAGATCAAGGAGGCCATCGACGTGCTGTTCGGGATCAGAGATGTCAAGGTTGTCCCCCACTATCCTGAAGATTTCTTTGCTTTGTTCGACTATCAGCACCAACGGGACATGGTCACAGTGGAGAGGCCCTTCCGCCACAACGGCCTCGACCTGCACTCCACCAACTAGCACCTTGACGCTCATGCCGACGTGGTCCGAGCAAACTACCATGTTCATCTCTGCATCGAGAGCATCCCTCTGAGTGCATGGTCTGACGCCGTGGCGGCTCAAGTGCTCGGGCCAGATACCTTCCTTCACTACTTCGACATCGCTACGCTGCGACAGGAGGATGCCTCTTGTCTCAAGCTGTGGGCTTGGTCGGCGAACCCATCGGCTATCCCCAAGGTGCAGCTCGTCACCATCGCTCCGCGGGTGGCCACCGGACTGGGCGGAGCTCCGTCTTCGGCCATTGGGCACTCTGGCATTCGTCGACATGCCATTGTGCATTTGGATCTGCTGGAGAACTACACTCCCGACGCTACTGGCAACATCCCCCGTCGCCCACGCCCGGATCCCTTCACCTGGATCTATGGTGTGGTGGATGCAGAGGCCAGACCGAGGGACCGCCAAGAACCACCACCAAGACGCCGCGATGAGGATGATCGACGCCGACGGGATGATGACCGGGACAGAGATGACAGGCGTGGGCGCGACACAGACAGGCCGCGATCCTCCTCCTGGCGGGGTCTCTTCCGCAGTCGTTCACGGGCTCCTGAACACCAAGATGATGGGCGCCGTGATGACCGCAGTGCCGAACGTGGGCGCGACGACCGCGGCCGTGATGGCCGGCGCCGGGCGTTGGCCTCTTCCTGGGATGGCTCAGCTAACGGGAGCAGGTCAGTGAGCCGTGGACGCTCACTACCGCCCTCCCCATGGACTACCTCCATCGACGTAATTGAGATCAACCCCTCAGGGCATGGTCTGGGTTGGCTCTATGGCGCTGCAAGCATAATCACCAAGATCCAACCCTCCATGACGCTTGATGAGGAGCATGGCTTGGTGTTGGAGGCCCCTGCCATGCTTAATGATGTGCCTGTTGAGAAGAATGTTGCTGCCACACCTGAGCTTGTGCTGGTCACCCCAACTACATCGCAAGTCATGCCAGATGTTGTCCTGGAAACACCATCTCCATTACACCTTCAAGTTGTGCCTGAAGACAACAGCATATGCAACAACTTTGAACTGCCACAAGGACATGTTACTCCTACTGCCCAAACTGAAGATGTGCCAGTTCTGACTGAAGAGGAAGATGAAGATAACTACAACTACAGATCAGATCATACACCAGTCCACGATGTTTCCTTGGTCCAGCCTGAAGGTGAAGTTGAAGAAAGGGAGAATGACACACCAATTACTCCAGTACATGAGGTTCCCTCGGTCCAGCCTGAAGATGAAGTTGAAGATAGGGAGAATGACACACCAATTTTTATCCCTCGCGTGCCAGCGTTGCTGCCACCCCCCTCCCCACACTCGACGCCCCCAAGACCTCTTGCTGCTCGCCGGAAGACGCTGGCTGGAGTCATCGGTTTTCAACTGTCGCGTCAGAGCCCCAGAATTGCTGCTAAAAAGAGGAAGATGCCCATCTCCAAGCTTGCTGAGCAACTTCTGTGTCGTCTAATGGGGGTGCTTGCTGATGATGAACAGGTCACAAAGACAGCGATTGCCAAGTTTGTTGACATGTTCTAAGGGCGTCTCCCGGACATTGCTGTCGCTGCCTTGCGACCTCTCCTCGGCGGTAGAAGAGGCCCTGATGCAACATGGAGGTGAAGGAGGGCCGGACACGACTGCGGCAGCCTCGACTGACGCCTAAGCTTTGCTTATTAGTCCTAGTTGTAGCCTAGTTTCCTGATGATAGTCAACCTGAAACTTGCTAGATGTACGCCTGTTTGCAGCATCTTAGTGCTGTCCTTGATGGTCCTGGCAAGACCAATGTTACCCATGTGGTCTGTTGAGCAGTGTGCTTGTATTGAAGTACTCTTTGTGCAATTATGTTAGATCAAAACCTTGCTATTTTGTGTTGGAATGTACGTGGTCTAAATTGTCCTGATCGCCAATCAGTTGTCCATGAAACAATTGCTGCCTCCTCCTGCCAACTAGTTTGCATCCAGGAGTCCAAGCTTCAGACTATGGATTCCCATGTGGCTGCCTACCTGCGAGGATATCGCCTCAAGAACTTCGCACACAGACCGGCGGATGGAACTAGGGGTGGCATCTTGCTGCTTTGGAACGACTCTGTGGTAACCATCTCAAATGTCCAGATTGGCACCTATTTTCTCTCCGCAACAGTTGCTCTCAACAATGCCTCGGATGCAAAGACATTTAAGTTAACGACGGTCTATGGACCTACCAGAAGCATTCATAAAGATGACTTCTTTCTAGAGCTCACCTCCCAAAAACCGGTCGATGGAACAAAATGGCTGGTCAATGGAGACTTTAATCAAATTTATCGGGCCAGAGACAAAAATCGTGCTAATGTTGATCGCAGCCGGTTTCTGAGGTTCCGCAACACTTTGGCGAACTGTAGGCTAAAGGAAATTCATCTACAGAACCAGAAATTCACTTGGAGCAATGAACGCTCTAATCCAACGATGTGTAAGCTTGATGGCTTCTTCTACAATGATGATTGGGATGTCGAGTTCAGCTCCCATATTTTACACGCTCTATCGTCTTCGCTTTCTGACCACTGTTCATTATTGCTTGCTAATGATGATGGCCCAAGGAGACCCAAAACATTCCGCTTTGAGAATTACTGGACAAACATGCCTGGATTCAAAAAGGTTGTCGCTGATGCTTGGAATGAAGAATCCATTCATGTGGAGCCCTATCAAAGGCTCTTTCATAAACTGAGGACTACTGCGAGTAGGCTTCGCTCTTGGAGCAAGTCACTATTTTCAAATGCAAAGATACAGTTACACATGGCCCTGGAGGTGATTTTGCTTCTCGATTTGGCTCAGGAGCATAGAGAACTCTCCCATGATGAAGCTGACATCCGGAGAAGGCTAAAGAGGAAGATCATTGCATGGGCTGTACTGGAGAAATCAAGAAAGCGGCAAAACTCGAGAGTATCTAATCTGAAAGAAGGAGATGCTAACACCCGTTACTTCCACTTGCGGGTGAACCATCGTAGGCGAAAAAATTTCATCCACCGCCTCAAGCACAATGGTGGCTGGGTCACTGAACACAAGCACAAAGAAGATATTATCCATCGTCACTTCGAGAACATCACCAAAAAGAGACCCTTGCGCAAAACGGATATCAACTAGGGCATTATTCCTACTCCTGATTCCGACCTACATGGACTGGATGATGCCATCTCTGAGGAGGAGGTCAAGGCTGCAGTTTTTTCCATGCCAAGTGATAAGGCCCCCGGGCCAGATGGATTTACCGGTGCCTTCTTCAAATCCTGCTGGAACATCATTAAGGTTGATATCATGCAGGCTATAAATCGCTTTTTGAATCTTCATGCCTCTCATTTGCACTGGCTAAACACTGCGGATGTTGCCCTCATTCCCAAGAAGGAGGGTGCTGAAGACATTACAGACTTTCGCCCCATCAGCATCATACATGCCATCGCAAAGATCATCGCCAAAGTTATGTCCAACCGACTAGCTCCGCACATGAATGACCTTGTTTCCCAAGCTCAGAGCGCCTTATCAAAAGAAGATGTATCCATGACAACTTTATGTATGTTCGCAACTTGGCCCGGCGCTTCCACCGCAAAAAAAACCGACTCTGCTATTCAAGCTCGATATCAAAAAGGCTTTTGACTCGGTTCGTTGGGATTACCTCCTTGAGTTGCTGCTCCATCTAGGCTTCCCTCCACACTTCCGAGGTTGGGTCTCGGCCTTGCTTTCTACCGCTTCATCACGGGTACTTCTCAATGGTGTACCTGGATGCCCAATTTCCCTTGGATGTGGCTTGAGACAGGGGGACCCCCTTTCCCCCCTCCTCTTTGTGCTTGCAATTGATCCTCTACACCATATCCTACAGAAGGCCACAGAGCAAGGAAAGTTGCACCCTATTGATGGAAATGTGATGGTGATTCGTGCCTCCTTATACGTTGATGATGCTGCGGTCTTCCTTGCGCCAGTTAAGTCTGAAATCAAATTCTTCGCAGAAACCCTTGCGTGCTTTGGGGAGGTCACTGGCCTAGTCACGAATTGCTCTAAAAGCATGGTTGCCCCCATTCGTTGTGACCACTTGGACCTTGATGATATACTGCATTCCTTCCCGGCCAACCGATCTACCTTCCCGATGAAGTATCTTGGATTGCCACTGTCGGTCAAGAGGCTAAATAGGATCCACTTCCAGCCCCTGGAGGACAAGATTGCGGCCAAGCTTACTCCTTGGCTGGGCATGCTCATGGCATCTCCGGGAAGAGCGATGTTGGTCAAGTCCGTCATCACGGCCATCGCTATATACTATATGACAGCGTTAAACCTGCCGATTGAGGTCCTGGAAAAGATTGATTCTCTTCGCCGAGCCTTTCTTTGGGCTGGCTGTGACAAGGTCACTGGTGGCAAATGCAAGATCAACTGGATGCAGGTCTGCAAGTCCAAGGTTCATGGGGGGCTGGGCATATTAATTCTAAAGAAGTTTGCATCTGCGCTTCGCATCCGGTGGCTTTGGGCAGAATGGTCGGATCCGCCGAAGCCGTGGATTCGCTTGGGCAATCCTTGCGACGTGAATGATAAAAACATTTTTGCGGCGGCCACCAAGGTGCTTCTCGGCAATGGTCTTCGAGCCTCTTTCTGGGAGTCTGCTTGGCTCGATGGTTTGAGGCCCAAAGACATCGCCCCAAAGATTTTTGAGCTATCAAAAAGAAGGGGCTGTTCGGTTCAAAAGGCATTGCAGAATAATTTCTGGGTCTATCAAATTAACACGGACGGGATCACCTCCACAACACATCTGATCGAGTTCGTCAACCTTTGGGAGAAGATTTCTATGGTGCACCTAAACCACGACATGGCTGATTCTATTTCCTGGAAACTCACTAACGATGGCATTTACTCTGCATCCTCGGCCTACAAGGCCCAGTTCCTGGATTTGGTTGACTCCAACATGCAACAATTGGTGTGGAAGATCTGGGCTCCCCCCAAATGCAAATTCTTTGCTTGGCTCGTTATCAATAACAGGATCTGGACGGCCGACAGGCTTCAACGCCGGGGTTGGCCTAACTGCGACCGTTGCCCCCTATGCAAACAAGTTCAGGAATCCGCGGCCCACCTACTGTTCCAATGCCGCTACACAGTTCGAGTTTGGGAAATGATCAAGACTTGGCTTGGCTTGGTGGATGTGCACCCTTCTGCTTGGATGGCTATCCATTCAGTAAAGGCCTAGTGGAACCTTATTGATTCCAGTATGTCGCAATCTAGACGGCCGATGATGTCCCTCATTATGCTTATCTCGTGGGAAATTTGGAACGAGAGAAACGCACGTGTGTTCCGTAACACCGCGGTACTGGTAGGGGTTCTTGTTGCTCGAATCAAAGATGTATCCAAGCTATGGTGTCTTGCAGGGGCAAAGTATTTGAGTAACGTAGTGCCGCGAGAGTAATGTGTTGTAATTCGGCTTTTTGGCCAGAACCTCTAAACCTTCTTCTTAATCAATGAAAGTGGCAAATCTTTTGCCCAGTTTCAAAAAAAAATATTGTTTGTCTCCAAAACCTTCATATGACAAAAAGTTCTATCAAATGTAGACATCATTACAAAGTGGGAACAGATATTGCAACGATGAATTTATGTTTGCCTGCTAGTGCAAACCATCAAGTTCAGCATCAGAGAATTAACTCTCACATGCCATTTCAAGTAATGTTGAACCAGCATGTGGTACAGCTGGAGGAGGTTCCTGGAAAAGGTTTACATGTTAGTCTGGTTGTCAATTTTACTTGGAATCTCGATTATCAGTGTATAATTTGAACCAGACTGGTATTTCAAAGTAAAAAATAAGTCAGCAAAAAGATCGGTCTAACATCACTTGGTCATAATCTATGAGTGAGAATTGAGATTTATATTTTTCTGGATAATTGGTATTTAATTTGGGCCTGTCCGCCATTTCTAGATTTATTTTGCGAAACAAGTCACGCTAGATCATAAAACGGACACAGGGGGGTTTGGACTCCAAACATCAAGTAAAAAGGACATGGTTGGCTATCCAACATTCCCCTATAACCTTGCAAAGCCAAGCCGGCATTACCATATTACCGCCCTAAACATACATCCTGTACACAGCTACAACTTGAACACCACACATATAACTAAGCAGCGACCATGTCCTCTCCTAAGATAACCTGGATGCTCCTCTCAACTGATGTTAGTTACCAGCCATCTAACCTTCCATCACTCATAGTCGCAGACCACATATGTACATTCACAAAACTAAGCCAAAAGCCGGCTGTTATTTACACATGATCATCGCGCCCCATACATATAGGGCTGCTCTGTTCTCGATGCCCAAATAAAGAAACAGAGCCGACGAGGTGAAGGACAAACCAAGCATCACTTTCTGCATTTCACCATATCAGTGCTGCATTGCCTAGACAAGCTCGTACCTTTGTCGCATGACCAGCGTGTTACCGAGCCATGCTCGTAGCTGCGCCGCCTGGTCCAGCTCTGGAGCCGCCCCCTTGTTGTTGCTCACGCAAGTAACCTAGCAAGGTCTCAGCCTGCAAATCACACAACTGAACATATAAGTGGCTTGGAAATTCAGGAACAATTTTTAGCTTGACCTAAACTAAATAGAAGGCATACATGGGGTGCGATCCCTCTTTTTGAATCATTTAGTCATGACAAAGTAGACAGACTCTACTGGAGAAACTTATACTTATAAAGCACGTACATGAGTATTCCAGTGGGAAATCTCAAGCACATGGTTTCGCATGGAATTTTAAGTTTGATCGGTTTCTAGTGACAGCAAGCATTGTTTGACCTGGAGGCCTCTTTGACCTGTAGGAGAGAGAGCACTCATCCTCCTGTACTTGCAAGGTTTAGCAGATACTGGACTGTAATTAACAAGTGTGAAGTTAAACAAGTGCATATCTCGGCCATGTGAACTAAATGTACAAGTCAACACCTTCTTGATCAGTACTACCATGACAAAATATGCGTTGATTTGGGTATTTTTGAAGACCAGATAGAAGAAATCTACCAAACACTCAAGTACATGCACGCTCTAACTGACGATTTCGTTCCACGTTGTTCAGTACAATGACAGTTGCATCACAAGCTCAAACCATAGACTGATATGTCAATAAGTACTCATAGCAATCGCCAATTGTTGCAAATAGAATAAAATTAAGCAAATCACATCCAATTTCAGCCTAAGATTTGCAAGGAGGATTAGAACGTATACCTAGAGCTTGGCACAAGCAGAGCCGGACTGTGAGAGCGCAATATTGAAATTGCCGACGTGGCCAACTGGGTTCGGGCGGCGCGTGCTGCCGGAGGGGAGGCTGGCCCACAGCTCCGGCGTGGGGCGTCGGCAGGGAGCTCCATGGAGAAGACGAGGCGGAGAGAAGTCGGGGGTGAGCGCCGGCCTGTCCCGGAGTGCGACGGGGTCCAGGGGAGTAGCGGCGTCGGGGGACGGCGAGTCCTCCTCGAGCGCCTTGCGGCGCGAGGAAGAGGAGGGATGGAGGGATGAGGTAAAGCATTGCCGCGTATATGGAGAGGAAGATGGGCCTAGCTCGGCAGCTTCCTGATCCGTCATAAATGGCAGGCCCTCACCGGCGGCGGCCGGAACCCTTGTGAGCGCGGTGGAGAACGAAGGCAAACGATGGGGAACGAAATTGGATTGTATTTTTTAGGGGAGGGAACGAAATTGGATGGGGATGGGGAGGGCGGGGTGGGCTAGTTGGACACGAGGGCCGGGTGGGCCTGTTTGACACGCGGCCGGGCTGGTGCCTTTTCTACTCTGTCGATTTTTTGTTCCCAAAATGCCCTCAGGACATATATAGTGGAGGACGGGGGCTAACCAGTGCATGGTCTACCGCTTGCGAGAACTGGAGCAGTATATGTCATCACACACCGCACGATTTCACGAATTGACGGTCAGAATTTACCCCAGGGTACCATAAAAGAGCTCATATTTTGTTTGCTAACACTTGTATTCCTATATGTTAGTGTATGACTCAAGGTAAACTGAGGAATTCACAATCCCATGCAGAGACTGATCCAGCTAGGCGCCAAGTACATCGTTGTGGCAGATGTCTTCCCGACTGGCTGCATACCACCAATTCTCACAATGCTTGCTAGCCCAAACAAGGTGAAGTATGATCGACGTGGATGCCTGAAGAGTGGGAACAGGATGGGGCACTCCCAGAACTCTCTCCTCCGCCAGTGGATCAAGGTGCTCTGGCACAAGTACCCACATATGAAGATCATTGCCGCCGAGTACTACCGACCCATCCTAGCTTTTCTAGATATGCCGGGGAAATTTGGTGAGTGGATACTCCTTTCTGATTAATTTAGCTAGGTGTTTTGTAGTTCAAAATTAATGTACTTCTACAAGAAAAGATGTAAACTTGCAATCTCCCCATGGCATCTCGCAGGATTGAACAGCAGCACAACCCTCCTCATCTGTTATGGTGCAGGAGGCCCTCCTCATAACTATGACTTCAACGCAGGGTGCGGCATGCCGGGTGTGAAGGCGTGTGCAGATTCATCTCAGACGCTTCAGTGGGATGGTTTCCACCTGACGGAGTCCGCCTATAGGGCCATCGCCAATGGATGGCTCCATGGCCCCTACGCGGATCCACCAATAATGCACGTTGTAGGCTAGTACGATCATAGTTTGTTTCTTACTGGCCTAAAGCGCCCTGTGTGCTAGAGTTGAAAATTCATATCCATGGTCATATCAATTTTTGTCACTGTATGTATCTGGCTTGAAGTAGACATATATTTATCTAAACTAGCGGAGGAACCCATGCATTTGTGGGGTTAAATTTCATACTCATTGCTGGCATTTTCATCCCTAGCAAAAGTAGCTGCTATTAATCCTAGTACTCGAATAGGTACTAGCGACACATAGACCGCCCAAGTTGCTCCCGCAGGCGGTTGGGCGAAACCCTAGCCGCCGCTGCCCACACCTCCTACTCGCCTCCCCCTACCCTCGCCGTTGTCGGAGGGCGCTGTCGGGTGAAGCCCAGGTGGCGGCGGCGGCGGGGCCCCTTATCCCTCCTCCCTTGATGGCTATGGCGCGGGATGTGGCAAGAGGTCGATGAGCGCGGCACTTCTGCAGGGCGTTGCGGCGGCGTCTTGAAAACATTAAATATCATTTTTTGTGATATGCGTGGAATATCATCTAGTTTCCAAAACTTTTCATAACATACTTTTGTGATACGGAAACATTAAATATCTAGCATATATGGTACTATAAGATAAATCTCCCGTAGAAAAAGAGATAAATCTACCATGATTGATCTCCTTTCGAAAAATCTACAATACATTATTGATGAGAAAAAAACCTATACTAGAACTGGATGACTCTATGGGTAACAGCAAGTTGCCATCATCGTCTCTTTACGGCCGGCGAACAGCTAGTTGCATCTGCATGCCACCGTTGCCATGACATTCTCACAAGTTAACACAGGCACCGCCGCGTAGATCCTTTGGCGACTGATACGTCTCCAACGTATCTATAATTTTTGATTGCTCAATGCTATATTATCTACTGTTTTGAACATTATTGGGCTTTATTATCCACTTTTATATTATTTTGGGGACTAACCTATTAACCGGAGGCCCAACCCAGAATTGTTGTTTTTTGCCTGTTTTAGGGTTTCGAAGAAAAGGAATATCAAACGGAATCCAAACGGAATGAAACATTCGGGAACGTGATTTTCTCACCGAATACAACTCAGGAGACTTGGACCCTACGTCAAGCCAATCAACAGGAGGCCACGAGGTAGGGGGCGCGCCTCCCCCCCCAGGCGCGCCCTCCACCCTCGTGGGCCCCCTATTGCTCCACCGACGTACTTCTTCCCCCTATATATATCCACGTACCCCTAAACGATCAGATACAGAGCCAAAACCCTAATTACACCGCTGTAACTTTCTGTATCCACGAGATCCCATCTTGGGGCCTGTTCCGGAGCTCCGCCGGAGGGGGCATCGATCACGGAGAGCTTCTACATCAACACCATAGCCTCTCCGATGAAGTGTGAGTAGTTTACTTCAGACCTACGGGTCCATAGTTAGTAGCTAGATGACTTCTTCTCTCTTTTTGGATCTCAATACAATGTTCTCCCCCTCTCTTGTGGAGATCTATTCGATGTAATCTTCTTTTTGCGGCGTGTTTGTTGAGACCGATGAATTGTGGGTTTATGATCAAGTCTATCTATGAATAATATTTGAATCTTCTCTGAATTCTTTTATGTATGATTGGTTATCTTTGCAAGTCTTTTCGAATTATCAGTTTGGTTGGCCTACTAGATTGATCTTTCTTGCAATGGGAGAAGTGCTTAGCTTAGGGTTCAATCTTGCGGTGTCCTTTCCCAGTGACAGTAAGGGCAGCAAGGCACGTATTGTATTGTTGCCATCGAGGATAACAAGATGGGGTTTTCTTCATATTGCATGAGTCTATCCCTTTACATCATGTCATCTTGCTTAAGGTGTTACTATGTTTTTAACTTAATACTCTAGATGCATGCTGGATAGCGGTCGATGAGTGGAGTAATAGTAGTAGATGCAGGCAGGAGTCGGTCTACTTGTCTCAGATGTGATGCCTATATACATGATCATACCTAGATATTCTCATAACTATGCTCAATTCTGTCAATTGCTCAACAGTAATTTGTTCACCCACCGTAGAATACTCATGCTCTCAAGAGAAGCCACTAGTGAAACCTATGGCCCCCGGGTCTATCTTTATCATATCAATCTCCTACTACTTAGTTATTTACTTTGCTATTTATTTTGCCTTTATTTTACTTTGCATCTTTATCATAAAAATACCAAAAATATTATCTTATCATATCTATCAGATCTCACTCTCGTAAGTGACCCTATAGGGATTGACAACCCCTATTTGCGTTGGTTGCGAGGATTTATTTATTTTGTGCAGGTACGAGGGACTTGCGCGTAGCCTCCTACTGGATTGATACCTTGGTTCTCAAAAACTGAGGGAATACTTATGCTACTTTGCTGCATCATCCCTTCCTCTTCGGGGAAAACCAATGCAGTGCTAAAAGAGGTAGCAAGAAGGATTTCTGGCGCCGTTGCAGGGGAGGTCTACGCAAAAGTCAACATACCAAGTACCCATCACATACCCTTATCTCCCGCATTATATTATTTGCCATTTGCCTCTCGTTTTCCTCTCCCCCAATTCACCCTTGCCGTTTTATTCGCCCTCTCTCTCTCTATTCGCCCTCTCTTTCTCTATTTGACCTTTTTGTCCGCTTGCTTTTTGTTTCCTTGTGTGTTAGTTAGTTTGTTTGTCACGATGGCTCAAGATAATACTAAATTGTGTGACTTCACCAATACCAACAACAATTATTTTATTAGCACTCCGATTGCTCCTCTTACTGATGCTGAATCTTGTGAAATTAATACTGCTTTGCTGAATCTTGTTATGAAAGATCCATTCTCCGGCCCTCCTAGTGAAGATGCCGCCACCCATCTAAATAGCTTCTTTGATTTGTGTGACATGCAAAAGAAAAAATATGTGTATAATGATATTGTTAAATTGAAGTTATTTCCTTTTTCGCTTAGAGATTGTGCTAAAGCTTGGTTTTCGTCTTTGCCTAAAAATAGTATTGATTCATGGAATAAGTGCAAAGATGCTTTTATCTCTAAGTATTTTCCTCCAGCTAAGATCATCTCTCTTAGAAATGATATTATGAACTTGAAGCAACTTGGTCGTGAACATGTTGCACAAGCTTGGGAGAGTATGAAATTAATGATACGTAATTGCCATACTCATGGTTTAAATTTATGGATGATTATACAAAAAATTTATGCCGGATTGAATTTTGCTTCTAGAAGTCTTTTAGATTCGGCCGCGGGAGGCACTTTTATGGAAATCACTTTAGGAGAAGCTACTAAACTCCTAGATAATATTATGTTTAATTATTCTCAATGGCATACCGAAAGATCTACTAATAAAAAGGTGCATGCGATAGAAGAAATTAATGTTTTGAGTGGAAAGATGGATGAACTTATGAAATTATTTGCTAATAAGAGTATTTCTTCTGATCCTAATGATATGCCCTTGTCTACTTTGATTGAGAATAATAATGAATCTATGGATGTGAATTTTGTTGGTAGGAACAATTTTGGTAACAATGCGTATAGAGGAAATTTCAATCCTAGGCCTTATCCTAGTAATCCCTGTAATAATTATGATAGTTCCTACAACAATTCTTATGGAAATTATAATAAGATGCCCTATGGTTTTGATTCTAATATTAAAGAATTTATTACTTCGCACAAGAATTTTAATGCTATGATTGAAGAAAAATTGCTTAAGATTGATGATTTGGCTAGGAACGTTGATATAATCGCTCTTGATATTGATTCTTTGAAACTTAGATCTATTCCACCTAAGCATGATATCAATGAGTCTCTCAAAGCCATGAGAATTTCCATTGACGAGTGCAAAGAAAGAACCGCTAGGATGCGTGCTAAGAAAGATGCCTTTATAAAAGCGTGTTCTTCTAGTTCCTATGAAAATAATGATGAAGATATAAAAGTTATTGATGTGTCCCCTATTAAATCTTTATTTTGCAATATGAATCTTGATAATGATGGGACTGAATATCATCCACCTTTACCTATAAGGCGTTCCAAGAATTCTGAATCTTTTGATCTTGATGGTAAATTTGATAAAAGTGGGATTGAAGAAATTAAAACCTAGATGTCGCTAAACCCACTATTATGGATTTCAAGGAATTTAGCTATGAAAATTGCTCTTTGATTGATTGTATTTCCTTGTTGCAATCTCTGCTAAATTCTCCTCATGCTTATAGTCAAAATAAAGCGTTTACTAAACATATTGTTGATGCCTTGATGCAATCTTATGAAGAAAAACTTGAATTGGAAGTTTCTATCCCTAGAAAACTTTATGATGAGTGGAAACCAACTATTAAAATTAAAATTAAAGATCATGAATGCTATGCTTTATGTGATTTGGGTGCTAGTGTTTCCACGATGACAAAGACTTTGTGTGATTTGTTAGGTTTTTGTGATTTTGATGATTGCTCTCTAAACTTGCACCTTGTGGATTCCACTATTAAGAAACCTATGGGAGGAATTAATGATGTTTTTATTGTTGCAAATAGGAATTATGTGCCTGTGGATTTTATTGTTCTTGACATAGATTACAATCCTTCATGTCCTATTATTCTTGGTAGACCTTTCCTTAGAACGATTGGTGCAATTATTGATATGAAGGAAGGAAATATCAGATTCCTATTTTCGTCAAGGAAAGGCATGGAACACTTTCCTAGAAATAAAATTAAATTACCTTATGAATCTATTATTAGAGCCACTTATGGATTGCCTACCAAAGATGGCAATACCTAGATCTATTCTTGCTTGTTATGCCTAGCTAGGGGCGTTAAACGATAGCGCTTGTTGGGAGGCAACCCAATTTTATTTTTATTCCTTGCTATTTTCTCCTGTTTATTAATAAATAAATTATTTAGCCTCTATTTTGGTTGTGTTTTTTGTGTTTAATTAGTGTTTGTGCCAAGTAGAACCGTTGGGAAGACTTGGGGAAAGTCTTGTTGAACTTGCTGTGAAAAACAGAAACTTTAGCGCTCACGAGAACTGCTGTAATTTTTATTTGGAAAGTAATATTTAGTTAATTATTTTTGCAGATTAATAGATAAATTCCTCACGTCCAGCAATTTATTTTAGAATTTTTGGGGTTCCAGATCTTGCGCTAGCTACAGATTACTACAGACTGTTCTGTTTTTGACATATTCTGTTTTTCGTGTGTTGTTTGCTTATTTTGATGAATCTATGGCTAGTAAAATAGTTTATGAACCATAGAGAACTTGGAATACAGTAGGTATAACACCCATATAAATAAAGAATGAGTTCATTACAGTACCTTGAGGTGGTCTTTTGTTTTCTTTCGCTAACGGAGCTCACGAGATTTTCTACTTTAAGTTTTGTGTTGTGAAGTTTTCAAGTTTTGGGTAAAGATTTGATGGATTATGGAACAAGGAGTGGCAAGATCCTAAGCTTGGGGATTCCCATGGAACCCCCAAGATAATCTAAGGACACCTAAAAACCAAAGCTTGGGGATGCCCCGGAAGGCATCCCCTCTTTCGTCTACTTCTATCGGTAACTTTACTTGGAGCTATATTTTTATTTACCACATGATATGTGTTTTGCTTGGAGCGTCTTGTATTATTTGAGTCTTTATTTTTTAGTTTACCACAATCATCCTTGCTGTACACACCTTTTGAGAGAGCCATACATGATTTGGAATTTGTTAGAATACTCTATGTGCTTCGCTTATATCTTTTGAGTTATATAATTTTGCTCTAGTGCTTCACTTATATCTTTTAGAGCACGGTGGTGGATTTGTTTTATAGAAACTATTGATCTCTCATGCTTCACTTAGATTATTTTGAGAGTCTTAAATATCATGGTAATTTCCTTAAAATCCTAATATGCTTGGTATGCAAGATTAATAATAAAAATTCTCTTATGAGTGTGTTGAATACTATGATAAGTTTGATACTTGATAATTGTTTTGAGACATGGAGATGGTGATATTAAAGTCATGCTAGTTGATTAGTTGTGAATTTGAGAAATACTTGTGTTGAACCTTGTGATTCCCGTAGCATGCATGTATGGTGAACCGTTATGTGATGAAGTCGGAGCATGATTTATTTATTGATTGTCTTCCTTATGAGTGGCGGCCGGGGACGAGCGATGGTCTTTTCCTACCAATCTATCCCCCTAGGAGCATGCACGTAATACTTTGCTTCCATAACTTGTAGATTTTTGCAATAAGTATATGAGTTCTTTATGACTAATGTTGAGTCCATGGATTATACGAACTCTCACCCTTCCACCTTTGCTAGCCTCTCTAATACCGCGCACCTTTCGCCGGCATCATACACCCACCATATACCTTCCTCAAAATAGCCACCATACCTACCTATTATGGCATTTCCATAGCCATTCCGAGATATATTGCCATGCAACTTTCCACCGTTCCGTTTATGACACACTCCATCATTGTCATATTGCTTAGCATGATCATGTAGTTGACATAGTATTCGTGGCAGAGCCACCGTTCGTAATTCTTTCATACTTGTCACTCATGCATCATTGCATATCCCGGTACATCGCCGGAGGCATTCATATAGAGTCATATCTTGTTCTAAGTATCGAGTTGTAATTATTGAGTTGTAAGAAAAATAAAAGTGTGATGATCATCATTATTAGAGCATTGTCCCCAGTTAGGAAAGGATGATGAAGACTATGATTCCCCCACAAGTCGGGATGAGACTCCGGACGAAAAATAAAAAAAGAAAGAAAGAAAGAAAGAAAGAAAGAAAGAAAGAAAAGAGGCCATAAAAAAGAGAAAAGGCCCAAATAAAAAAAGGAAAAAATGAGAGAAAAAGAGATAAGGGACAATGTTACTATCCTTTTACCACACTTGTGCTTCAAAGTAGCACCATGATCTTCATAGTAGAGAGTCTCTCATGTTATCACTTTCATATACTAGTGGGAATTTTTCATTATAGAACTTGGCTTGTATATTCAACCGATGGGCTTCCTCAAAATTGCCCTAGGTCTTCATGAGCAAGCAAGTTGGATGCACACCCACTTAGTTCTTTTTGAGCTTACATATACTTATAGCTCTAGTGCATCCGTTGCATGGCAATCCCTACTCACTCACATTGATATCTATTGATGGGCATCTCCATAGCCCGTTGATAAGCCTAGTTGATTTGAGACTATCTTCCCCTTTTTGTCTTCTCCACAACCACCATTCTATTCCACCTATAGTGCTATATCCATGGCTCACACTCATGTATTGCGTGAAGATTGAAAAAGTTTTGAGAATGTCAAAAGGATGAAACAATTTCTTGGCTTGTCATTCAGGGTTGTGCATGATTTAAATATTTTGTGTGGTGAAGATAGAGCATAGCCAGACTATATGATTTTGTAGGGATAACTTTCTTTAGCCATGTTATTTTGAGAAGACATAATTGCTTTGTTAGTATGCATGAAGTATTATTATTTTCTATGTCAATATGAACTTTTGTCTTGAATCTTTCGGATCTGAATATTCATACCACAATTAAGAAGAATTACATTAAAATTATGCGAAGTAGCACTCCGCATCAAAAATTCTGTTTTTATCATTTACCTACTCGACGACGAGTAGGAATTAAGCTTGGGGATGCTTGATACTTCTCCAACGTATCTATAATTTTTGATTACTCCATGCTATATTATCTACTGTTTTGGACATTATTGGGCTATATTATCCACTTTTATATTATTTTTGGGACTAACCTATTAACCGGAGGCCCAGCCCAGAATTGCTATTTTTTGCCTGTTTTAGGGTTTCGAAGATAAGGAAAATCAAACGGAGTCCAAACGGAATGAAACATTCGGGAACGTGATTTTCTCACCGAATACAACTCAGGAGACTTGGACCCTACGTCAAGCCAATCAACAGGAGGCCACGAGGGGCGTGCCTGCCCCCCCCAGGCGTGCCCTCCACCCTCATGGGCCCCCTGTTGCTCCACCGACGTACTTCTTCCTCCTATATATATCCACGTACCCCCAAACGATCAGATACAGAGCCAAAACCCTAATTACACCGCCATAACTTTCTGTATCCACGAGATCCCATCTTGGGGCCTGTTCCGGAGCTCCACCGGAGGGGGCATCGATCACGGAGGGCTTCTACATCAACACCATAGCCTCTCCGATGAAGTGTGAGTAGTTTACTTTAGACCTATGGGTCCATAGTTAGTAGCTAGATGGCTTCTTCTCTCTTTTTGGATCTCAATACAATGTTCTCCTCCTCTCTTGTGGAGATCTATTCGATGTAATCTTCTTTTTGCGGTGTGTTTGTTGAGATCGATGAATTGTGGGTTTATGATCAAGTCTATCTATGAATAATATTTGAATCTTCTCTAAATTCTTTTATGTATGATTGGTTTTCTTTTCAAGTCTCTTCGAATTATCAGTTTGGTTTGGCCTATTAGATTGATCTTTCTTGCAATGGGAGAAGTGCTTAGCTTTGGGTTCAATCTTGCGGTGTCCTTTCCTGGTGACAGTAAGGGCAGCAAGGCACGTATTGTATTGTTGCCATCGAGGATAACAAGATGGGGTTTTCTTCATATTGCATGAGTCTATCCCTCTACATCATGTCATCTTGCTTAAGGCGTTATTCTGTTTTTAACTTAATACTCTAGATGCATGCTGGATAGCGGTCGATGAGTGGAGTAATAGTAGTAGATGCAGGCAGGAGTCGGTCTACTTGTCTCGGACATGATGCCTATATACATGATCATACCTAGATATTCTCATAACTATGCTCAATTCTGTCAATTGCTCAATAGTAATTTGTTCACCCACCGTAGAATACTTATGCTCTCGAGAGAAGCCACTAGTGAAACATATGGCCCCCAGGTCTATCTTTATCATATCAATCTCCTACTACTTAGGTATTTACTTTGCTATTTATTTTGCCTTTATTTTACTTTGCATCTTTATCATAAAAATACCAAAAATATTATCTTATCATATCTATCAGATCTCACTCTCGTAAGTGGCCCTATAGGGATTGACAACCCCTATTTGCATTGGTTGCGAGGATTTATTTGTTTTGTGCAGGTATGAGGGACTTGCGCGTAGCCTCCTACTAGATTGATACCTTGGTTCTCAAAAACTGAGGGAAATACTTAAGCTACTTTGCTGCATCATCCCTTCCTCTTCGGGGAAAACCAACGCAGTGCTAAAAGAGGTAGCAGCGACGGCGTCCAATAATGGTCCATGTTGGATGAGTCGCATGGAGCTCGCAAGGCAGCAGCGTCCCCTACCTTGCACGTCACGATCTTCCCCACATGGTCGTGGGTCGGTGGCATCTGGAGTGTGACCTCGAACGCCTCGACGCCTCGTCGTGCATCAGCTGCGAGGTTGTCCAGCCTGAAGCCCGGGATGCACACGCCACGGCCCCAGGCGACGAGGGACTGCTCCCTTGGCACCTTCCGCGGCCTGGCGCAGAGCTGCACGGTGGTCCCGGTGGCGAGAGGAGAGCCGCGGTACGAGACCTCCACCTACGTGCCGGATGGGATGCACTCGCTGTGCCGGAAGCCCCGCGAGGTGACGCTAAGGGTTATGTTGAACAACGGATCTGTTGGAAATTTGAGCAAATTACTACGAGATTTAATACGAATGAACACAAGATAAATCATGACAGCAATAGCAGAGGTTAAAGTAATCATGCGAACTAGCATAGTAGATGAATAGATCACATCTAGGGCACATACTAAAAACATGAATTCTACCACGATCTCGAATAGGAAGGATAGGATCACATACGGTGCAGCGGGAGCAGCACCGCCGGCGTTGACGTTGTCACCCATGTCGTCGAGGATGAGGTTGCCGAGGTCGGGGAAGAAGTCATCGTTTGCGAAGTCGTCGCTGCCAACTATCGTGCGAGTGCGCTCCCCAAAAACCTGATCGCCCCTCTCCCGTACAAGATCTCGAGAGGCGGGGTTCCGGAAGCCTGGTGTCCCTTCTCCCGGTGCATGCCAAAAGGAGGGATGGAGAAGACTTTCTTGGCGGCGCAATGATCTGGAACGGTGGTGAGAAATCATACGAAGCAGCGGCAGCTAGGGTAGACGTCTGTCTGACTATATAGTGTGGGCTGGGTAGGTCGTGGGAGTAAACCCCACGTCCGAGTCGTCACGATCCAAAAGAATCGGAAATGGTTCAGTAATTAACGCGTCCGTTAATTATTAATTAACGACTCATTAATTTTTCCCGAGCAGCAAAAATGTAGACAACATGCATAGAATGACTCATTAATTTTTCCCGAGCAGCAAAAATGTAGACAACATGCATAGCTTTGTGTCCTCTTCTCATGCTCATACAAGTGGTAGAAGAGCTCACCTTATAAAGAGGTGCAACTCTTTCTCAACTTCCGGGGTGGGACTAAATTTTAGTCTCACTCACTCCACTCACATGTGTGCATGAATGGGCAAAGAGAATTTCAGAATTTTAGTTGGGCTTTGGGCCAAAGGCCTACTAGCAAAATGTCAACAATCCCCCACAAAGTCTCATTGGCACATCTCATCATTTAGTTCCAAAACATTGTTTATATACTGCTGCTTAGTGGAGACTGTGAAGTTGAACTTCCACTTAGAGATTTATGCTACACTAGATCACAACTTGAATAGTGGACTATGCCTTGAACTACAAGTTTTCTACGAGACTAGTTTCACACAAATTCTTGACCGATATTAGGCTGCCACAAGGCTTCCCCGCGGGTGGAGCATATAGGTCATACTCCAGGGCCTTTTCATGAATTTATTAGAGAACACCCAATTCTCACAAACTGCGACGTTAAAAGTCAAATTCATATAGGTGTGTTCCTCAGAAGATGTTCTGCAGCACAACTTCTCTGCTTACCCGAATAAGCCACTTGGAACACATTAAGATAAGTATCAACCTGCCATACAGATCTGGAGAGTATTGCATCTTCACGGAGTGGGATAGTTAATATAGGGATACTCTCCTCCCAGCTGACCAACAGCTTGTCTCCCACTTCTACTTCACGGGATCTCCGATCACATAGAGTGGGTTACCACTATGGACAACTCATGCGGTGGGTCTCAGACACATCTCCATCGATACATTATCTATCACGTTACGTGATAGACACTTTGTGAAGGGATCTGCCAAGTTTTTTGATGTTTGGATATAATCCAATGTAATAACTCTGGAGTTCCTCAATTTTCTGACAGATTTTAGTCTCCTCTTCACATGCCTTGAGGACTTCATATTATCCTTAGAACTGTTTATCTCGATGATCACAGTTTGATTATCACAGTTCATCGGGATAGGGGGTATTGGTTTTTCAACCATAGGTAAGTCCATCAAGAGCTCACGAAGCCACTCTGCTTCAACAGTGGCAGTGTCTAATGATGTGAGTTCTGCTTCCATAGTTGACCTCGTTAAGATGGTCTGCTTGCAAGACTTCCAGGAAACATCGCCACCACCAAGTGTAAAAACATAACCACTTGTGGCCTTAATCTCATCAGCATCAGATATCCGGTTTGAGTCACTATAACCCTCCAGTACCCTTGGATACCCGGTGTAGTGAATCCCATAGCTCACGGTGCCTTTCAAATAGCGCATAACTCTCTCAAGTACATGCCAAACACTTTTGCCCTTGTTTTGGACTCTAACTTGCATGATTTGAATGGAACTAACCCAGACTAACTTGCATGATTTGAATGGAACTAACCCGGAACAACCTTCTTCTTGTAGACATTGTTGGGCCTCCAAGTGCAGAGGTTTGTAGGACAGTAGCAAATTTCCCTCAAGTGGATGACCTAAGGTTTATCAATCCGTAGGAGGCGTAGGATGAAGATGGTCTCTCTCAAGCAACCCTGCAACCAAATAACAAAGAGTCTCTTGTGTTCCCAACACACCCAATACAATGGTAAATTGTATAGGTGCACTAGTTCGGCGAAAAGATGGTGATACAAGTAGTATATGGATAGTAGATATGAGTATTTGTAATCTGAAAATATAAAAATAGCAAGATAACTAATGATAAAAGTGAGCACAAACGGTATTGCAATGATAGGAAACAAATCTTAGGGTTCATACTTACACTAGTGCAAGTTCTCTCAACAATAATTGGATCACATAACTATCCCTCAACATGCAACAAAGAGTCACTCCAAAGTCACTAATAGCAAGAACAAACGAAGAGATTATGGTAGGGTACGAAACCACCTCAAAGTTATTCTTTCCAATCAATCCGTTGGGCTATTCCTATAAGTGTCACAAATAACCCTAGAGGTCATACTAGAATAACACCTTAAGACACAAATCAACCAAAACCCTAATGTCACCTAGATACTCCAATGTCACCTCAAGTATCCGTGGGTATGATTATACAATATGCATCACACAATCTCAGATTCATCTATTCAACCAACACATAGAACCTCAAAGAGTGCCCCAAAGTTTCTACCGGAGAATCACGACAAAAACGTGTGCCAACCCCTATGCATAGGTTCATGGGCGGAACCCGCAAGTTGATCACCAAAACATACATCAAGTGAATCACGTGATATCCCATTGTCACCACATATACACACGACAAGACATACATCAAGTGTTCTCAAATCTTTAAAGACTCAATCCGATAAGATAACTTCAAAGGGAAAACTCAATTCATTATAAGAGAGTAGAGGGGGGAAGAAACATCATAGGATCCAAATATAATAGCAAAGCTCGTGATACATCAAGATCGTGCCAAATCAAGAACACGAGAGAGAGAGAGATCAAACACATAGCTACTGGTACATGCCCTCACCCCCGAGGGAGAACTACTCCCTCCTCGTCATGGAGAGCACCGGGATAACGAAGATAGCCACCGAAGAGGGATTCCCCCTCCGGCAGGGTGCCGGAACGGGTCTAGATTGGCTTTTGGTGGCTACGGAGGCTTCTGGCGGCGGAACTCCTGATCTATTGTGCTCCCCGATCGGTTTAGGGTATATGGAGATATATAGGCAGAAGAAGTACGTCAGGGGAGCGACGAGGGGCCCACGAGGGCGGAGAGCACGCCCAGGGGGGTGGGCGCGCCCAGGGGGATGGTGCTACTTTGAAGCACAAGTGTGGTAAAGGATAGTAGCATTGTCCCTTCTCTCTTTTTCTCTCATATTTATTATTATTATTATTATTATTATTATTATTATTATTATTTTTGGGCCTTCTCTTTTTATGGCCTTTCTCTCTTTTTTGGGGCCTTCTCTTTTTTATGGCCTTTCTCTCTTTTTTGGGGCCTTATCTTTTTTATGGCCTTTCTCTTTTTTTATTCCTCACTTGGGACAATGCTCTAGAAAATGATGATCATCACACTTCTATTTATTTACAACTCAATGATTACAACTCGATACTAGAACAAAAGATGACTCTATATGAATGCCTCCGACGGTGTACCGGGATATGCAATTGAAAGTGCGTTATATTGACTAGAGGGGGGGTGAATAGGCGATTTTTATGAAAGTCTTCAAAACGTGGAAGTTATGAAGACAAACAGTAGAGATATGCCTATTACTATGCAGCGGAAGGTAGACTACACTAGGCAAGCCATGGTCAAGATTCAATAGAGTGAAAGCACAATGACAAATAGCTGCAGTGTAATAAGGATCAGGTAGGAAGATATTATGAAGCCAAACAGATCATACATTCACGTTGTGAAGACAAAAGATAGAGCAAACATGCAATGACTTCACAATGAGTAACAGTAAGTAAAAGGAAGTGAAGATGAAACCAGTGACTCGTTGAAGACAATGATTTGTTGGACCAGTTCCAGTTGCTGTGACAATTGTACGTCTGGTTGGAGCGGCTAGGTATTTAAACCTTAGGACACACAGTCCCGGACACCCAGTCCTGAACACGCAGCTCAGGACACCCAGTCCTCACCGTATTCTTCTTGAGCTAAGGTCACACAGACCTCGCCCAATCACTCTGGTAAGTCTTCAAGGTAGACTCCCAAACCTTCACAGACTTCATTCACCGGCAATCCACAATGTCTCTTGGATGCTCAGAACGCGACGCCTAACCGGCTGGAGGATGCACAGTCCTCAAGTGTAATAAGTCTTCAGATCACTCAGACAAGAAGACTTAAGTGATGCCCAATTCTCTCTGGCTCTGGGTGGTTAGGGCTTTATCCTCGCTAGGTATTCTCTCTCTCAAAGGCTTCGAGGTGGGTTGCTCTCAAACGACAAAAGCCGTGCACTGAATCTGAGCAGCCAACCGTTTATGGTTGTAGGAGGTGGGCTATTTATAGCCACTTGGCAACCCGACCTGATTTGTCCGAAATGACCATGGGTCACTAAGGAACTGACACGTGTTTCAACGGCCAGATTTCAAACCCACACAGCAACTTTACTTGGGCTACAAGCAAAGCTGACTTGTCCGACTCTGGACAAGATTTGCTCTCATAGTCTTCACTCGAAGACATAGGTTTTTTGTTTAGGAATCACTTCAGTCATTCTGACTGGTTCTCTTGGACCCCACTTAACAGTACGGTGGTTCCTATGACTCAACACAAATGAAAGAGAACTATGAAAGATCTAAGTCTTCGAGCTCCATAGGCTTCACGTGGTGTCTTCTCTTGTCATAGTCTTCAATGTGAATGTCTTCATATACCACCATTGACTTCAATGTCTTCGTACATCTTTAGGGGTCATCTCTGGTAGGAAAACCGAATCAATGAGGGACTTCTACCTGTGTTATCCTGCAATTCTCACAAACACATTAGTCCCTCAACTAGGTTTGTCGTCAATACTCCAAAACCAACTAGGGGTGGCACTAGATGCACTTACAATCTCCCCCTTTTTGGTGATTGATGACAAACTAGTTGAAGTTTTCAACGGGGAATATAATCTGTGAAATTTTAAAGGATAAGGAATTGTCTTCATAAGTTGCAAGGGCTCCCCCTGAAGATGTGCATATAAGTAATTTGCTTTTGGAATGCAAATGCACATGGCAGGTTGTACTTGTGGAGATCCACTTCACCTTATGATGACATTCCACTATGCATGTGAAAGTATATGAAGATAATGACATGCATAATGAAAAATGGACGTCTGCAGAATGATCTAAGTGCTGAATTTATCGTTGCACATGCGGAATTTATCATCACAAAACAAGTTGGCAAATAAGTAGCAGACGACCATTGAGTTTAAGTGTTACAACTCAAAGAACCAAATGTAGCAAAACGAGAGTTGTAAGAACGAAGCAAAATATAAAGTACCCGCCCACATGGACCCGCTTGAAGACTATCAACCTCATATGCTTCTCCCCCTTTTGTTAGTGAGGGCCAAAAAGGTTTGAAGACATCGAGCATCTACTCGTTCCCATGAGGAGTAGGTGAAGTAGCATCATCTTCATGCTCGATAACTCTGGCAGTCATTGTGGCAGCAGAGGAAGAAAACTCAGAGTCTTCAAGGGATGGTGTTCCTCGTAGCACAACCCTTCTAGGAGGTGTGGAGTCAAACTTGAATCGCTCAGTGAAGCCATCCTCTTGAAGATCAGCTTCAGAACACATCATCGTTAGCCCTTTCCATGTACGGCAACAGGTTTCATGGGTAACGAAAGCATTCTTGGTGGCAAGATTTCAAATGCGGTTAACATCCACCAAGAGGCTTTTCATCTGACGCTTCAGCCAGTCATGATGCCTATCCTGTTTTTGATGAAGGGCCACAAGAAGCTCTCGGTCATTGAGAACACGAGTGCACTTCTTGGGTCTTGGAGCAATTGTGCTGTCAGTGGCTTCAGTGGAAGCAGGGCGTGGTGCACGTGTAGTGCCAGCCAACGGATACACCCGAGAGACTGCTTCAACTCCTTCAATGTTTTGAGTGAAGCTCTGGTGTTCTGCATTCTGAAGGCTTAGAGGTTGCTTGGCTGGCTCTGGATAGATGGCTTCAGCAGAGGTATCCACATCTGGCAAGAAGATACGATGGTTGCGGGCTGAGGGCTGATACGAGATAGCAGAGTGAAGCTTGATCAGGCGCATGACCCAAGGGGCATAGAACTTCAAACCAAACAGATCAGTGCCTGATGCAGCTAGTTGGCGTATGAAGAAGTCATGTGCATTGAAGCATTTTCCATGAAGGATATAGAATATCAAATTCTTCATTGCACCCTCGATCTTGGCATTTGGAGAGTGTCCTTTAATGGGCCAGAGAGTCTGCCTGATGATGTGATAGATGGTTCTTGGCAGATACTCAAGGTCTTCAACGAAGAACTCTGTGGGATAAGCAGCATCTTGGGGCAGTGGCTTCATCATGCTAAGCATCTGACTCATATCAGGTTCAGGCCTCTGAAAGATGCTCTCAATAGCTTCAGTATGCAGCTGACAGCCTTGCTCGAAGAGATCGCCAGGAGTGGGCAAGCCAGTGAGCTCAATGATGTCAAATGCATTGGCTTCGTGATGAACATTGCCGGTCATCCACTCCAGGACCCAAGTCTTCGGATCTCTGTTGTACCCACGGATGTGGAGTGCGGCATAGAATTGGAGCAACAGCTCTTCATTCCAATGCTCTTGGTCAGTTATGAATGGCAGCAGTCCAACTTGCTTGAAGCAATCCAAAGCTTCTTCTAGGCAGGGCAGACCAGTTATAGCTTCAACGTCACGGCGCTTGTGTGGGAAGATGCGACCTTGGTTGTACAGTATGCATGAGTAATAACTTCGCTGAGGATAGCTCCAGAACCGATCTGATGAAATCCTTTCCCTTGAGTAGGGGTTCTTGGAGCTATTGAAGAATGTATTGTCTGCCCTGAAGCCATTGATGTTGAAGGAGCCAGGTGCTGATGCAGGACCTGGGAACCTTGGCAGTCTTGGGATTGGCTTTTGTACCTGAGGCCTGTGCTCAACATGATAGTCGAACTAGGGACCGGCAGCAGACTCAGGAACAGAAGTGTCAGGATCAGTGGCTTCGCTGTCTTCTGATGCTTTTGGTGGGGAGGGCTCCACATTAGCTTCATTGTTAGTTATGGCAGCCACACGATTTTCATCCTCCACTTGACGAGCTGGAGGGTCGGACACAAGCACATTCTCTGTAAGAACTGCTTCTTGGTGAGACGAGGGGACTTGTGGTACTTCTTCTTCTTTGGCTGATGCAGCCGGAATTTCTTCAGAAGAGACGTGAGGCCTTGGACCTTTGCGAAGCCTCGCAACGCGGGCGACGCCTGTGGAGTTTGAGTGGGCTAGGCCTCATTGTCTTCTTCCTCTTGTGGGTGATCCGCCCATGAGGCATCCTGGGCAATTGGCGTCAATGGACGACCAATGCTGATGAGTTCGCTGTTGTCTTGCTGAGGAAGGACTGCATCATCTTCTACATTATCATGTTGACCAATGTCTTCAGCAGCGATGGGATCAGCTGCTGGAATGTCTTCAGCTCCACGAGCCTCTGTGAAAGCAGGCACATGGATGGTCAGTTGGCGTTCTTGTGGATTGGCGTCGGGGTGAACCATGGAAATGGGTTCAACAACCAAGGGCTCTGTGGGACCAGCCCTATCTTTCTTGGTCTTTCTCTTTTTCTTGGAGGGGGCAGTAGGAGAGGCTTCAGGATATTTCCTTTTCCTCGCTTCAGCCTCAGCAGTCCTCGTCTTCTTGAGCTCTGAAGCTGTTGACCGGCTTTTTGGCTTCGAGCCAGTCATTCTTGTGGGAAGACAACTGGAACTGCTTCCTGCCTTGGTGCATCGGGTTCAGCTGTAATAGGCTTCTTCTTCTTCTTTGCGGCCATCCTGGGGACGATGCCACGACGCCCAAGTGCCTTGCGCTTCTCAGCCTCATTGTAGGCTTGCACACATCTGTCAGCCAGAGTCTTCATGCGCTCACGCGAACCCTGAGCTTCTGCATGTTTCTTCAGAAAGGCTTCCTTGAGCTCGTGCAGCATGATCTTGAAGTTCTTCACATCTTGCACACTGAGCTTGGCCATATGCTTCTTGAACTGAGCCTTTTCATAGTCAATCTTATGCTTCAGCTCAACAATGCGCTAGGCGATGGCTAGTTCTGAAGCAATGGCGCCATGGAAGGCGACACTGAGGCCAATGGGTAGCTGTAGATCATCAAAGCTGATGTTGGGCGTGTCAAACCACTCATCAATGAAGTTGTGGATGATGGTTACATCAAAGAGTGGCAGATCATTGAAGATTTCTGCTTCTTCTTTGCTCTTGATGAGTTGCTCAAGAGCGTCATCTGCTAGATCTTCATCACTTGACAGGTCAATGTCATCATTGCGCAGAATGGCAGCAGCTGTGAGCTCTTGGCCGCTGTGTGGCAGAGGCACCTTGGCCTTCTGGGGCTTTGAGATGCATGATAAGTCTTCAGACGGCACACTGTCTTCAGGAGGTGCAGTTGCCAGTGGCTTCGCCCTTGAAATTTTGGGTGAAGGGGCAGGCTTTGAAGCTTTAGGCTTATTCATCTTCTTTGGCTTCAGCACTGCAGGAGCTTCTTCTGATTCAGAGTCAGCTGGAGGCTCATTCACTGCAGTCCCCTGAACTAAGATGCGGGTGATGAGGCCTTCAAGGTTGGCATAAGGACCGATGACATTGGGGTTTGCTTCTCGTGTGCCATCTGCCCTTGGTGCTGAGGGACCAGGGTTGAAGTCTAACCCAAATTTCTTCTTGTTCTGCTTTGCTGAGTTTTGGGCAAACTGGAAGTTGCGCTTGAACAGATGGTCGTCACGACACCAGAGTAGTGACGACGGATGTGCATCATCAGGCTGTGGCCCACGGACCATGCATGGATAGAAGCTTTGGGTAATGGCTTCATCTCTGGACCTGGGTAGAAGATTCTTGTATAGGATGTCTCCCCACGGTATTTTGATGGCACTTTTCTCAGCATACTCTTGGGTTGTGAAGCGGTATTTGAACCATTGTTCTGCCCAATATCGTCGAATCCATTGGATTCGGGTCTTGCGCTGACTGTAATCCTCTTCAGGATCTGTCTTGTACATTTCTGCAAGTTCATCTGGCAAATCTCTGGATGTTCCGCCACGACGTTGTCTGCCCCCCTTCCTTGCTGCTTTCTCTGAAGCCATAAACTTTAACTTGAAAGGCTTCAAGACGTTCAAAGGCTTTCTCTTGCTGGACCAACAGGAACTGGCTTCAGGAGGATTTATGTGATGTTGTAAGAATTCTGCAAATGAATGCAGACTATGAGAACCAAAGGATTCTCCCACGGACATGTACCCGTGATAGCATTAAGGTGCGAGGGAAGGGGAAGAGGTCATATGCATTCTCAGAAGATTTTGAAGATAAATCAGTTTAGAAGACATTGACCTCATCGTGCGAAGACATTCACTCATAGATAAGAAGTTGGTTCCAGATTTGTATGAACCCACAAATTAGTACAAGTGAGGAATGTAACTACTTTGTGAAGCACAAGTGAATATACTAGGCATGTTATGAGATGCAGTATGAGAGAGATCTAACTTGTGTGAATAGAAACTTCTTATGGTAGAAAGTGACAAAGCCATAGGATCAAAAGGGGCCGTCAAAAGAAGTTTTATTTACCACACTGAGAACTGCTAGACGGAGTGGGAGATGAGGCCGAGCAGTTAAATCTTCCGTTCCCTAACTTGGCGACGGAGGACACCTACGGCGACGGCGGAGAGGATGATGTCCGCGATCAGCGTGAAGACGGCGTCGGAGAGGTTGCGGCAGCGAAGCGCTTTGTCGCCGGCGTCGTCGAGGGCTAGCGGTGGCGCTAGGGTTCGTGCAAGGGTGGAAGAAGGGATAATGACCGCTGTGAGTGTGTATTTATAGGTACAAGGGCGGCACTGCGCTATTACACAGGTGCCCCTGGCGATTCGCATTTGAGTAACACGTGGCCATCATGCAGAATTTTGGGGTTTGTTCCACGTCCCACGCACGCCTGGATTGTCGGGTGGTCGTTCCTACTTATCCGGATTTCATGTGGATGAATGAGCATTTAAAACAGACTTAAAGGTTGTCTCTGTGTCTTCTGCTGACAAGGGCGCAGAGAAGACATTCGACAGTTTCAATAGAATGCATATGACTTGGAGAGATAGAATTTGAGATAGAAAGCATAGAGAGGTTAGGGTCCGATCACATTCACTTAGTTCAAAAGATTCAAGGAAGACATAGCTATAAGTGAATGTTGTAGAGGACAGAACACTAGTATATAAATATCTATATAATCAACATAGTGAAGATAATCATGAAGACATGTTGAGATTGAAGCCAAACCAAATGTGAAGACATTGCAAGGTAACGCCATGAGTGAAACACTTCAAAATAGAACGTTTGGTGGTGGCGTTACCCACCATATAGGAAGTATTAGACCCAGACACAGCGCACAATTATCATGGCGCTCCGAAGTCAAATTCCACATTAATGTATTCACACTTAGATTGTATGTCTTCATTGATTGAAGATATACGTTACTTCGTGTGTTGCACATCTAAGTCATCAATATGCATAAGTGTTAGTATGTGTGCCTGATCACAGGACATTTGAGGATTCCAGGATATTTAGCTCACACCGTAACTTGCAAAATCTCTTCTCATCCAAGGGCTTGGTGAAGATATCTGCCAATTGCTCTTCAGTGTTGACGTGTATGATATCAATATCTTCCTTCACAACATGATCTCTGAGAAAGTGATGACGAATTTCTATGTGCTTTGTCTTCGAGTGCTGAACTAGGTTGTTGGCAATCTTGATGGCGCTTTCGTTGTCGCAGTAAAGTGGCACTTGCTTCAGATGAATGCCATAGTCCTTGAGAGTTTGCTTCATCCACAGAAGCTGAGCGCAGCAAGATCCAGCATCAATGTATTCAGATTCAGCAGTGGAGAGGGATACACAGTTCTGCTTCTTTGAAGACCAACATACAAGTGATCGTCCCAGAAAGTGACATGTGCCTGATGTAGACTTCCGATCAACCTTGTCACCAGCATAATCAGCATCCGAGAATCCAACCAGATCAAACTCTGAGCCCTTTGGATACCATAATCCGAGAGTTGGGGTGTGAGCCAAATATCGAAGAATTCACTTCACAGCTAAGTGATGCGACTCCTTTGGTGCCGCTTGAAATCGAGAACACATGCAAACACTAAGAATAATATCTGGCCTAGATGCACATAAATAAAGCAAAGAACCAATCATGGAGCGGTATACCTTTTGATCGAACTCTTTACCATTGTCGTCGGGACCCAGATGATGTTTGGCTGGCATTGGTGTTGTGAAGCCTTTGCAGTCTTGCATACCAAACTTCTTCAGGCACTCTTTGAGATACTTCTCTTGAGATATGAAGATGCCTTTCCGTTGTTGTCGTATTTGAAGACCGAGGAAGAACTTCAGCTCCCCCATCATAGACATCTGATATTGCTCTTGCATCATATAGACAAACTCTTCACTGTACTTCTGATTGGTGCAGCCGAAGATAATGTCATCCACATATATTTGGCACACAAACAGTTCACCATCATATGTCTTCGTGAAGAGAGTGGGGTCTAGGGAACCAGGTATGAAGCCTTTGCTCTTCAGGAAATATTTGAGTGTGTCATACCAGGCCCGAGGGGCTTGTTTGAGGCCATACAGTGCCTTGTTGAGCTTGTATACCATGTCAGGATGTTTTGGATCTTCAAACCCAGGCGGTTGTGCAACATACACTTCTTCTTCAATCTTGCCATTGAGAAAGGCACTCTTCACATCCATTTGATATAGAAGTATGTTATGATGATTTGCATAGGCCAACAGTATACGTATGGCTTCAAGTCTAGCCACAGGAGCAAATGTTTCATCAAAATCAATGCCTTCCACTTGAGTATATCCTTGAGCAACAAGACGAGCTTTGTTTCTGACAACTTGACCATGCTCATCTTGCTTGTTGCGGTATATCCATTTGGTGCCTATTATATTGTGCTTCCGGGGATCAGGACGCTTAACCAGTTCCCATACATTGTTCAGCTCAAACTGTTGAAGCTCTTCTTGCATAGCTTGAATCCATTCAGGTTCCATGAAGGCTTCTTCAACTTTCTTGGGTTCTGTAATTGAGACGAATGCGAAGTGCCCACAGAAATTTGCCAGCTGAGTTGCCCTTGAAAGAGTGAGTGGACCAGGTGCATTAATGCTGTCAATTATTCTTTCAATCTGCACTTCATTGGCAACGCGTGGATGTACAGGGCGAAGACTTTGCTCTTGCTGATCATTGTCGTTGTTGGAGGGATTGTCTTCAGGTTGAGCATTGTCTTCAGGTTGATCTGGTGCGGAGATGATGAGTTCCTCTTCAGGATGAGCTTCAGAAGGTATGATTTCTCCAATTCCCATTAGCTTGATTGATTCACTGGATGGAACTTCATCTAGCACATTTGGCAGGTGCTCTCTTTGTGAACTATTGGTCTCATCGAACTGCACATCCACTATTTCAACCACTTTGTAATGAAAGAGATTGAAGACTCTGTAGGAGTGCGAATCCTTTCCATATCCAAGCATAAAACCCTCATGTGCTTTTGGTGCAAACTTTGAGGTGTGATGTGGGTCCTTAATCCAGCACCTTGCGCCAAATACTCTGAAGTAACTGACATTTGGCTTCTTGCCAGTTAGGAGTTTATAAGATGTCTTGTTAAGAAGCTTGTGAAGATAAACACGGTTGATTGTATGGCATGCAGTGTCAATGGCTTCAGGCCAGAATTTTCTTGGAGTCTTGTATTCATCTAGCATCGTTCTGGCCATCTCAATGAGTGTTCTGTTCTTGCGTTCCATGACGCCATTCTGCTGTGGCGTGTACGGGGCTGAGAATTCATGTGTGATGCCCAAGGTATCAAGATATGTATCAAGGCCAGTGTTCTTGAATTCAGTGCCATTGTCACTTCTGATGTGCTTTATCTTGGTGCCATAGTTGTTCATTGCTCGATTGGCGAAGCGTCTGAAGACATCCTGCACTTCAGTCTTGTAAAGGATTATGTGCACCCAAGTATATCTAGAGTAATCATCAACAATGACAAAGCCATATAGGCAAGCAGTAGTGGTAAAAGTTGAGTAGTGAGTGGGACCAAAAAGATCCATGTGAAGCAGTTCGAAGGGTTGAGTAGTGGTCATGATTGTCTTCGAGGGATGTTTGGCCCTCGTCATCTTCCCTGCTTCACAGGCACCGCATAAGTGATCTTTCTTGAACTTGACGCCCTCGATGCCTATGACGTGCTTCTTCTTCGCAAGGGTATGGAGGTTCCTCATGCCAGCATGCCCAAGCCTCCGATGCCAAAGCCAGCATTCTGAAGCTTTTGCTAGAATACATACTGCAAGCTGTGGCCCTGCTGAGAAATCTACTACATACAAATCATCTTTCCGATACCCTTCAAAGACTAGAGACTTGTCAGATTCCATTAGTACCAGGCAACGATATTTTCCAAATATTACGATCATGTTCAAATCGCAAAGCATTGAGACAGACATTAAGTTGAAGCCAAGGGATTCAACAAGCATGACTTTATCCATGTATTGATCCCTTGAGATTGCAACTCTACCTAGACCCAATACCTTACTTTCACCAGTGTCAGCGAATGTGATGTGGCTCTTGTCAGATGGACGTAAGGTTGAGTCCATAAGAAGGCTTCTTTTGCCGGTCATGTGATTTGTACACCCACTGTCAATAATCCATTCTGAAGACGCTGGTGTCGTACCCTACAGTGCAGTTAGGGGGATAGGCTTCACGAAGAGAATTGTGAAGCAAAAACATTTGACGAACCAGTGGGTTATGAAAACTTAGATCGAGATTAGGACTAATAGGGAGAGTAGCATGCGATTCAGGAACGAAGTACATAGTAATGCCATTCGGGCATTTGATCTTGCGCCCTACAAGATGTTTAAGGTCCCCGGCAATAGCGTCAGAAGATTTTGGTTTTCTGCTGGAGACCTTTCCCTGCAAAAGAGAGTTAAGCTTTCTTAGCCACCCACATCTTCAAAGGTGTCTTAGAAGCAATAAGTCTAAGTGCAGCATCTGAGAATTTTGGCTTTGGAACCCTAGCAAACAGTCTAGTAGGCGGACAGTATTACTCATAAGAATAGGCAGAATAGTTCTTGGTCATATGAACATGGCGGTTTGATGAACCGCTCTCATATTCATATGCCTGAGTATGGTTTCCCTGCAAAACATTTGCGTTAGTGCGACTCAGGTGAGTCGTCTGTCTATATGAAGCCTTTGGACCGTCTGAAGCCTTTGGTCTGAGGTTTGTCTTCTTCATGTGAGGTGTCATGAAGACATTCAGAGGAAGATTTTCCAGACACCTTTTCAGAACCCAGATCTTCTTCATGGGCGGTCCATTTCTGCAGTTAGTACCAATGTACCTGGCAAACACTTCACCATACTGATTCTTAAACAGTACATAGTTTGCATCAAAGGATTCATCAATGATAATTGGGTTAGCACAAGTGAAGCCAGATAGATTGGATGGATCTGCTGAAGGTTCCTTTGCAGCAACCCACATGGTCTTGGGGTACTGCTCAGGTTTCCAGTAAGAGCCATCTGCATTCATTTTCCTTACGAACCCAACACCCTCTTTCCTAGGGTTTCGGTTCAGAATCTGCTTCTTGAGGACATCACATAATGTCTGATGCCCTTTAAGACTTTTGTACATCCCTGTTTCAAGCAATGTCTTCAACCTAGCATTCTCATCAGCAATAGCAGTGGTATCCTCAGCAGAGGGGTTAGTTACCACATTAACAGTTGAAGATATTGCAACAGCAATAGCAGTGGAACATTCAGCAACAGAAGTAGCATTATCACGCTCAATGCATTTAAGACATGGTGGTTCAAATCCTTCCTGAGCGGAACTGATCTGTTTGGCGCGAAGTGACTCGTTTTCCTTTTGAAGATCTTCATGAGCCGCTCTCAATTTCTCAAGATCTTGCTTCCTTTGAAGATAATCATAGGAAAGCTTTTCATGAGTTGTTGAGAGAGTATCATGACGACTTTCAAGTTCCTGATACTTAACGTGAAGATTTTTTATGTCTTCAATTAAGGATTTAGATCGAGTCATTTCAGCACCCAACAGATCATCGTTTCTGTCTAACAGTTTTTGAATATGTTCCATACCTTTCTGTTGTTCAGTTGCAATTTTAGCAAGTGTTTTGTAGCTGGGTTTCGAACCACAATCAGAGTCATCATCACTAGATGTTTGATAGTGAGTAGTGCGTGTGTTTACCTTGGCACCGCGTGCCATGAAGCAGTAGGTAGGAGTGGAGTAGTCCTTCTCATTTGCATCGGTGTCGGTGATGAAGTCATTGTCTTCAGTGTTGAAGATGGACTTGGCGACATATGCTGTAGCCAGACTTGCAATGCCAGAATCAGACTCCTCCTCAGACTCCACCACTGCCTCCTCAGAAGCGGACTCCTCCTCTGAATCCATTTCCTTGCCAACAAACGCACGTGCCTTGCCAGATGAGCTCTTCTTGTGTGATGAAGACTTTGAGGAAGACTTGGAAGAAGACTTTGAGTATTTCTTCTTCTTCTTGTCATCAGAGTCATATTCCTTGCTCTTCTTCTTCTTTCTGTTCTCATTGTCCCACTGTGGACACTCAGAGATGAAGTGTCCAGATTTCTTGCACTTGTGGCATGTTTTCTTCTTGTAGTCATGAACAGAAGCTTCATCATTCCTTGAGCTTGATCATGAAGACTTTTTGAATCCTTTCTTCTTGGTGAATTTTTGGAACTTCTTCACAAGCATTGCAAGTTCCCTTCCAATGTCTTCAGGATCATCAGAACTGCTGTCAGATTCTTCTTCAGATGAGGAAACAGCTTTTGCCTTCAAGGCACGAGTTCGCCCATAGTTTGGACCGTAGATATCTCTTTTCTCAGAAAGCTGAAACTCATGTGTGTTGAGCCTCTCGAGTATGTCAGACGGATCGAGTGTCTTGAAATCAGGACGTTCTTGAATCATCAGGGCTAGGATGTCAAACGAACTATCAAGTGATCTCAGCAGCGTCTTGACGACTTCATGTTTGGTGATCTCAGTAGCGCCGAGGGCTTGAAGCTAATTTGTGATGTCAGTGAGTCGGTCAAATGTGTGTTGGACATTCTCATTGTCATTTCGCTTGAAGCGGTTGAAGAGGTTGAGAAGGACACTGATTCTCTGATCTCTCTGGGTTGAGATGCCTTCATTGACCTTGGAGAGCCAGTCCTAGACCAGCTTGGATGTCTTCAAAGCACTCACACGGCCATACTGTCCTTTGGTCAGATGACCATAGATGATATTCTTGGCAGTAGAGTCCAGTTGAACGAATTTCTTGACATCAGCAGCAGTGACACCTTCTCCAGCCTTGGGAACGCCGTTCTCGACGACATACCATAGGTCGATGTCAATGGCTTCAAGATGCATGCGCATCTTATTCTTCCAGTAGGGATATTCAGTTCCATTGAAGACGGGGCACGCAGCGGAGACTTTAATTATCCCTGCAGTCGACATAGCTAAAACTCCAGGTGGTTAAACCGAATCACCCAGAACAAGGGAGCACCTTGCTATGATACCAATTGAAAGTGTGTTATATCGACTAGAGGGGGGGGGTGAATAGGCGATTTTTATGAAAGTCTTCAAAACGTGGAAGTTATGAAGACAAACAGTAGAGATATGCCTATTACTATGCAGCGGAAGGTAGACTACACTAGGCAAGCCATGGTCAAGTATTCAATAGAGCGAAAGCACAATGACAAATAGCTGCAGTGTAATAAGGATCAGGTAGGAAGATATTATGAAGCCAAACAGATCATACATTCACGTTGTGAAGACAAAAGATAGAGCAAACATGCAATGACTTCACAATGAGTAACAGTAAGTAAAAGGAAGTGAAGATGAAACCAGTGACTCGTTGAAGACAATGATTTGTTGGACCAGTTCTAGTTGCTGTGACAACTGTACGTCTGGTTGGAGCGGCTAGGTATTTAAACCTTAGGACACACAGTCCCGGACACCCAGTCCTGAACACGCAGCTCAGGACACCCAGTCCTCACCGTATTCTTCTTGAGCTAAGGTCACACAGACCTCGCCCAATCACTCTGGTAAGTCTTCAAGGTAGACTCCCAAACCTTCACAGACTTCATTCACCGGCAATCCACAATGTCTCTTGGATGCTCAGAACGCGACGCCTAACCGGCTGGAGGATGCACAGTCCTCAAGTGTAATAAGTCTTCAGATCACTCAGACAAGAAGACTTAAGTGATTCCCAATTCTCTCTGACTCTGGGTGGTTAGGGCTTTATCCTCGCTAGGTATTCTCTCTCTCAAAGGCTTCGAGGTGGGTTGCTCTCAAACGACAAAAGCTGTGCACTGAATCTGAGCAGCCAACCGTTTATGGTTGTAGGGGGTGGGCTATTTATAGCCACTTGGCAACCTGACCTGATTTGTCCGAAATGACCCTGGTTCACTAAGGAACTGACATGTGTTTCAACGGTCAGATTTCAAACCCACACGGCAACTTTACTTGGGCTACAAGCAAAGCTGACTTGTCCGACTCTGGACAAGATTTGCTCTCATAGTCTTCACTCGAAGACATAGGTTTTTTGTTTAGGCATCACTTCAGTCGTTCTGACTGGTTCTCTTGGACCCCACTTAACAGTACGGTGGTTCCTATGACTCAACACAAATGAAAGAGAACTATGAAAGATCTAAGTCTTCGAGCTCCATAGGCTTCACGTGGTGTCTTCTCTTGTCATAGTCTTCAATGTGAATATCTTCATATACCACCATTCACTTCAATGTCTTCGTACATTTTTAGGGGTCATCTCTGGTAGGAAAACCGAATCAATGAGGGACTTCTACCTGTGTTATCCTGCAATTCTCACAAACACATTAGTCCCTCAACTAGGTTTGTCGTCAATACTCCAAAACCAACTAGGGGTGGCACTAGATGCACTTACAACAATGAACCAAGAGTGACATGTATGAAATAATTATGAATGGTGGCTTTGCCGCAAATACTATGTCAACTACATGATCATGCTAAGCAATATGACAATGATGAACATGTCATGATAAACGGAATGGTGGAAAGTTGCATGGCAATATATCTCGGAATGGCTATGGAAATGCCATAATAGGTAGGTATGGTGGCTGTTTTGAGGAAGATATAAGGAGGTTTACGTGTGAAAGAGCGTATCATATCACGGGGTTTGGATGCACCGGCGAAGTTTGCACCAACTCTCAATGTGAGAAAAGGGCAATGCACGGTATCGAAGAGGCTAGCAAGGATGGAAGGGTGAGAGTGTGTATAATCCATGGACTCAACATTAGTCATAAAGAACTCACATACTTATTGCAAAAATCTACAAGTCATCAAAAACCTCGGCACTACGCGCATGCTCCTAGGGGGATAGATTGGTAGGAAAAAACCATCGCTCGTCCCCGACCGCCACTCATAAGGAAGACAATCAAATAACACCTCATGTTTCAAATTTCTTACATAACGTTTACCATACGTGCATGCTACAGGACATGCAAACTTCAACACAAGTATTTCTCAAATTCACAACTACTCAACTAGCACGACTTTGATATTATTACCTCCATATCTCAAAACTATCATCAAGCGTCAAACTTCTCTTAGTATTCAAAACACTCATGAGAAAGTTTTTACTAATCTTGGATGCCTAGAATATTAGGATTATTTAAGCAAATTACCATGCTATTTAAGACTCTCAAAATAATATAAGTGAAGAATGAGAGTTCATTAATTTCTACAAAATAAAACCACCACCGTGCTCTAAAAGATATAAGTGAAGCACTAGAGCAAACGACAAACTACTCCGAATGATATAAGTGAAGATCAATGAGTAGTCGAATAATTATGCATCTATGTGAAGACTCTCTAACATTTAAGAATTTCAGATCTTGGTATTTTATTCAAACAACAAGCAAAACTAAATGAAATAAAATGACGCTCCAAGCAAAACACAAATCATGTGGCGAATAAAAATATAGCTCCAAGTAAAGTTACCGATGAACGAAGACGAAAGAGGGGATGCCTTCCGAGGCATCCCCAAGCTTAGGCTTTTGGTTGTACTTGAATATTACCTTGGGGTGCCTTGGGCATCCCCAAGCTTAGGCTCTTTCCACTCCTTATTCCATAGTCCATTGAATCTTTACCCAAAACTTGAAAACTTCACAACACAAAACTTAACAGAAAACTCGTAAGCTCCATTAGTATAAGAAAGAAAATCACCATCATAAGGTACTATAATGAACTTATTCTAAATTCATATTGGTGTAATATCTACTTTATTCCAACTTCTCTATGGTTCATACCCTCCGAAACTACTCATAAATTCATCAAAATAAGCAAACAACACACGAAAAACAGAATCTGTCAAAAACAGAACAGTCTGTAGTAATTTGTATCAAACGTATACTTGTCTATTAATCATCTGAAAAAAGAATTAACTCAATAGCACTCTCCAATAAAAACTGGCAGCAATTCTCGTGAGTGCTAAAGTTTTTGTTTTTTACAGCATGATCGCAAAGACTTTCCCCCAAGTCTTCCCGAAGGTTCTACTTGGCACAAATACTAATTAAAAAATAAAACCACATCTAAACAGAGCCTAGATGAATTATTTATTACTAAATAGGAGTAAAAAGCAAGGAACAAAAATAAAGTTGGGTTGCCTCCCAACAAGCGCTATCGTATAACGCCCCTAGCTAGGCATGATGATTTCAATGATGCTCACATAAAAGATAAGAATTGTAACATAAATAGAGCATCATGAAGAATATGACTAGCACATTTAAGTCTAAACCACTTCCTATGCATATGGATTTTGTGAGCAAACAACTTATGGGAACAATAATCAACTAGCATAGGAAGGTAAAACAAGCATAACTTCAAAACTTTAAGCACATAGAGAGGAAATTTGATATTATTGCAATTCCTACAAGCATATATTCCTCCCTCATAATAATTTTCAGTAGCATCATGAATGAATTCAACAATATAACCAGCACCTAAAGCATTCTTTTCATGATCTACAAGCATAGAAAATTTATTACTCTACACACAAGCAAAATTCTTCTCATGAATAATAGTGGGAGTAAACTCAACAAAATAATTATCATGTGAGGCATAATCCAATTGAAAACTAAAATCATGATGACAAGATTCATGGATATAATTTTTCTTCATAGCATACAATTCATCACAATAATCATCATAGATAGCAACTTTGTTCTCATAATCAATTGGAACCTCTTCCAGAATAGTGGATTCATCAAAAAATAAAGTCATGACCTCTCAAAATCTGCTTTCATCAATATAATCATCATAAATAGGAGGCATGCTTTCATCATAATAAATCTGCGCATCAAAGCATGGGGGACAAAAATTATCATCTTCATCAAACATAGCTTCCCCAAGCTTGTGGCTTTGCATATCTTTAGTATCATGGATATTCAAGGAATTCATACTAACAACATTGCAATCATGCTCATCATTCAAATATTTAGTGCCAAACATTTTAATGCATTCTTCTTCTAACACTTTGGCACAATTTTCCTTTCCATCATACTCACGAAAGATATTGAAAAGATGAAGCGTATGAGGCAAACTTAATTCCATTTTTTATTTTCATTTATAAACTAAACTAGTGATAAAACAAGAAACTAAAAGAATCTATTGCAAGATCTAAAGATATACCTTCAAGCACTCACCTCCCCGGCAACGGCGCCAGAAAAGTGCTTGATGTCTACTACACAACCATCTTCTTGTAGATGTTATTGGGCCTCCAAGTGCAGAGGTTTGTAGGACAGTAGCAAATTTCCCTCAAGTGGATGACCTAAGGTTTATCAATCCTTAGGAGGCGTAGGATGAAGATGGTCTCTCTCAAGCAACCCTGCAACCAAATAACAAAGAGTCTCTTGTGTCCCCAACACACCCAATACAATGGTAAATTGTATAGGTGCACTAGTTCGATGAAGAGATGGTGATACAAGTAGTATATGGATAGTAGATATGAGTATTTGTAATCTGAAAATATAAAAACAGCAAGTAACTAATGATAAAAGTGAGCACAAACGGTATTGCAATGATAGGAAACAAGGCCTAGGGTTCATACTTTCACTAGTGCAAATTCTCTCAACAATAATAGCATAATTGGATCGCATAACTATCCCTCAACATGCAACAAAGAGTCACTCCAAAGTTACTAATAGCAGAGAACAAACGAAGAGATTATGGTAGGGTACAAAACCACCTCAAAGTTATTATTTCCAATCAATCCGTTGGGCTATTCCTATAAGTGTCACAAACAGCCCTAGAGTTCGTACTAGAATAACACCTTAAGACACAAATCAACCAAAACCCTAATGTCACCTAGATACTCCAATGTCACCTCAAGTATCCGTGGGTATGATTATACGATATGCATCACACAATCTCAGATTCATCTATTCAACCAACACATAGAACCTCAAAGAGTGCCCCAAAGTTTCTACCGGAGAATCACGACGGAAACGTGTGCCAACCCCTATGCATAGGTTCATGGGCGGAACCCGCAAGTTGATCACCAAAACATACATCAAGTGAATCATGTGATATCCCATTGTCACCATAGATACGCACGACAAGACATACGTCAAGTGTTCTCAAATCTTTAAAGACTCAATCCGATAAGATAACTTCAAAGGGAAAACTCAATTCATTACAAGAGAGTAGAGGGGGAAGAAACATCATATGATCCAAATACAATATCAAAGCTCGCGATACATCAAGATCGTGCCAAATCAAGAACACGAGAGAGAGAGAGAGATCAAACACATAGCTACTGGTACATACCCTCAGCCCCTAGGGAGAACTACTCCCTCCTAGTCATGGAGAGCACCGAGATGATGACGATAGCCACCGGAGAGGGATTCCCCTCCGGCAGGGTGCCGGAACGGGTCTAGATTGGCTTTTGGTGGCTACGGAGGCTTCTGGCGGTGGAACTCCCGATCTATTGTCCTCTTCGATCATTTTAGGG
>NC_041382.1:89831829-90002128 GCF_002162155.2 Triticum dicoccoides | reverse complement strand
CCACGAGGGGCCCACGAGGGTGGAGGGCCCGCCCAGGGGGGTGGGCGCGCCCCCTACCTCGTGGCTTCCTCGAAGCTTCCTTGACGTAGACTCCAAGTCTCCCGGGTTGCTTTCCTTCCAAAAATAAGTTTCGTGAAATTTCAGGTCAATTGGACTCCGTTTGATTTTCCTTTTCTGCGATACTCTAAAACAAAGAAAAAACAGAAATTGGCACTGGGCTCTGGGTTAATAGGTTAGTCCCAAAAATAATATAAATTGTATAATAAAGCTCATAAACATCCAAAACAGAAGATAATATAGCATGGAGCAATCAAAAATTATAGATATGTTGGAGACGTATCACTCACCGCCGTGCGTGAGTAATTCCATCGTAGGCTTGCCGAATGGTGGTGGGTTGGATGAGATTTATCATGAAATCGAGTTAGTTTTGTTAGGGTTTGATCCCTAGTATCCACTATGTTCTGAGATTGATGTTGCTATGACTTTGCTATGCTTAATGCTTGTCACTAGGGCCCGAGTGCCATGATTTCAGATCTGAACCTATTATGATTCCATCAATATATGAGAGTTCTTGATCCTATCTTGCAAGTTTATAGTCACCTACTATGTGTTATGATCCGGCAACCCTGAAGTGACAATAATCGGGACCACTCCCGGTGATGACCGTAGTTTGAGGAGTTCATGTATTCACTATGTGTTAATGCTTTGGTCCGGTACTCTATTAAAAGAAGGCCTTGATATCCCTTAGTTTCCGCTAGGACCCCGCTGCCACGGGAGGGTAGGACAAAAGATGTCATGCAAGTTCTTTTCCATAAGCACGTATGACTACATTCGGAATACATGCCTACATTACATTGATGAATTGGAGCTAGTTTCGTGTCACCCTAGGTTATGACTGTTACATGGAACTGCATCCGGCATAATTCTCCATCACTGATCCATTGCCTATGAGCTTTAGATATATTGTTCTTCGCTTATTTACTATTTCGTTGCTATTGCTATCATCACTACAAAATACCAAAAACATTACTTTTGCTACCGTTACATTTTCTATCGTTATCACTACTATCATATTACTTTGCTACTAAATACTTTGCTGTAGATATTAAGTTGCCAGGTGTGGTTTAATTGACAACTCAGCTGCTAATACTTGAGAATATTCTTTGACTCCCCTTGTGTCGAATCAATAAATTTGGGTTGAATACTCTACCCTTGAAAACTGTTGCGATCTCCTATACTTGTGGGTTATCAAGACTATTTTTTGGCACCGTTGCCGGGGAGCATAGCTCTATTCTTTGAGTCACTTGGGATTTATATCTGCTTATCATTATGAAGAACTTGAAAGATCCAAGAACCAAGATTTAACCCTCAACTACGAGGGGAGGTAAGGAATTGCCATCTAGCTCTACACTTGATTCACCTTCTGTTTTGAGTAAGCTTGTGACACCTAGACCTGCTTCTGCTATTAATTCTGATATGTCACATATTATTGATGATGCAACTTCTGCTATGCATAATACTTATGATGAAACTACTTCTATGCTTGATACTACTGTGCCACTTGGTGAATTTCTTAATGAACAACTTGCTAGGGCTAGAGAGAATGAAATTATTGAAACTGATAATATTGATGAAAGTGATGATGAAGGCTCTCCTAATAAATATGAATTACCTGTTGTGCTTGAGGGCTATGTTATGGATGAAGAAGCTAAAAGAGACTTTCTTGCTTGCAATGATAGAAGTGATCTTAACAAATTATTAGCTAAGCTTAAACAAAAAAGTCTGAATGCTAGAATGAAATATGATCCTGCTTATGCTACTTCACCTATCTTTGTTACTGATAAGGATTATGAATTCTCTATTGATCCTGATATAATTACTTTGGTTGAATCTGATCCTTTTTATGGTTATGAATCTGAAACTGTTGTGGCACATCTTACTAAATTAAATGATATAGCCACCCTGTTCACTAATGATGAGAGAACTCGCTACTTTTATATCCTTAAAATATTTCTGTTCTCATTAAAGGGTGATTCTAAGATATGGTTTAATTCTCTTGACCCTAGTTGTGTGCGTAGTCCCTAGGATATGATTTATTACTTCTCTACTAAATATTTCCCTGCTCATAAGAAACAAGCTGCCTTAAGGGATATATATAATTTTGTGCAAATTGAAGAAGAGAGTCTCCCACAAGCTTGGGGGAGGCTTCTCCAATTACTTAATGCTTTGCCTGATCATCCTCTTAAGAAAAATGAAATACTTGATATCTTTTATAATGGACTTACCGATGCTTCCAGAGATTACCTGGATAGTTGTGTTGGTTCTGTTTTCAGGGAAAGAACACCAGATGAAGCTGAAATTCTATTGAATAATATGTTGACAAATGAAAATAATTGGACACTTCCTGAGCCAGCTCCTGAGCCTATTCCTAAACCAACTCCGAAGAAAAGGGGTGTTCTATTTCTCAGTCCTGAAGATATGCAAGAGGCAAAGAAATCCATGAAAGAAAAGGGTATTAAAGCTGAAGATGTTAAGAATTTACCTCCTATTGAAGAAATACATGGTCTTAATTTACCGCATGTTGAAGAAATATATGGTTTTAATCCATCACCTATTGAAGAAACAGACGGTCTTGATAACCCGACACAGACAGTAAAGGTAAATTCTCTTTATAGATATGATAAAGCTAAAATCCCTCCTACTAAGTTTGCTAGCAAAAGTTTGGATGAGTTTGATAACCTTATGGTTAAGCAAGAAGACTTCAATGCTTATTTTGGTAGACAATTGAAACAAAATGCTTATATGATTGAACACATGGGTGATTATATGTCTAGAGTTAAAGGTGAACTTAAACTCATTAGTAAACATGCTTCTATGGTTACCACTCAAGTAGAACAAGTACTTAAAGCTCAGAATGATTTTCTCAATGAATTAAATGGTAAGAAATATGATAATGATGTTAGAGTTATGACTAGAGGTGGTAAAACGACCCAGGAACCTTTGTATCCTGAGGGCGATCCTAAGAGAATTGAGTAAGATTCTCAGAGAAATAATATAGATGCACCTAGTCCTTCTAAAAGGAAGAAAAAGCAAATGATAGGACTTTGCATGCTTCTAGTGAACCTCTTATTGACACACTTGAGAATCCCAATGATATTTCTATTTCCGATGCTGAAACACAATCTGGTAATGAACATGAACCTAATGAAAATGATAATGATAATGTTCATGTTGATGCTCAACCTAGAAATGATAATGATGTAGAAGCTGAACCTGCTGTTGATCTTGATAACCCACAATCAAAGAATCAACGTTATGGTAAGAAAGAATTTGTTGCTAGGAAGCACGGTAAAGAAAGAGAACCATGGGTTCTGAAACCCATGCCTTTTCCTCCCAAACCATCCAAGAAAAAGGATGATGAGGATTTTGAGCGCTTTGCTAAAATGACTAGACCTATCTTTTTGTGTATGCGATTAACTGATATGCTCAAAATGAATCCTTATGCTAAGTACATGAAAGAAATTGTTACAAATAAAAGAAAGATACTGGAAGCTGAAATTTCCACCATGCTTGCTAATTATACTTTTAAAGGTGGAATACCTAAGAAACTAGGAGATCCCGGAGTACCAACTATACCATGCTCCATTAAAAGAAACTATGTTAAAACTGCTTTATGTGATCTTGGAGCCGGTGTTAGTGTTATGCCTCTCTCTTTATGTAACACCCCGGATGTAATTTACCTAATATGTAATCCAACTCTTGCCGTTTCCGGCACTAAGTTATTTTATTTTCTCGGGTTCGGGTTTTTTTTCTCTGTGTGTTGTTGCCGTTGTCATGCATCTCATATCATGTCATCATGTGCATTGCATTTGCATACGTGTTCGTCTCAAGCATCCGAGCATTTTCCCTGTTGTCCGTTTTGCATTCCGGCGCTCTGTTCTCCTCCGGTGGTCATTTCTACCTTTCTTTCGTGTGTGGGGGTTAAACATTTCCAGATTTGACTGAGACTTGCCAAGCGGCCTTGGTTTACCACCGGTAGACCGCCTGTCAAGTTTCGTACCATTTGGACTTCATTTGATGCTCCAACGGTTAACCGAGGGACCGAAAAGACCTCGTGTGTGTTGCAGCCCAACACCCCTCCAATTTGGCCCAAAACCCACCAAAACCTTCTCCATCTTCTAGACCGTTCGATCACGATCGCGTGGCTAAAAACCGCACCTCATTTGGACTCTCCTAGCTCCTCCTATGCCTATAAATAGCCCCCGTCCGAAATCCATGGGTTCTTCTCCCCCGAAACCCTAAAAATTGCCTCACGCCGCGCCGGACATGTTTGTATCCGGCCGGACGCTTCACGCCGCCGCCCCGGTCCCACTAGCTACGCGCTACGTGGCGGTTCCAGCCCCGCCGCCGCCGAGGCCCGCAGGCCCAAGGCCGGCCCTCTCCTTCGCCATGCCCGGGCCAGAGGCATCCCGCGCCCCGCCGCCCGTCTCCTACCTCGCGCCACCGCCCCGCAGCTCGTCCCTCCGCCGCGCCGCCCGACTCCGGCGAGGTTCGGTGCCCGAGCTCCGGCAGCTTGTCCCTCCGCCCCGCCGTGCCGCTCCCGCCGGCCGGCGCCGCCACGCTCCAGCAACCAAGCACGCCGCCTCGGCTTCCTCCTCCCTCTCCGGCAAGTTCCCCTCCGGCCGGCGAGCTCCTCGACAAGTCCAGCGACATCTCCGGCCGCTACAGGGATTCCGGCGAACCTCGGGGCGCGTGCACCCCGGATCTGGATCTGAGATTTATATCTCAGGGTTGACTTTTTGTCCCTAACCCTAATTATTTTGCCATGTTCATCATGCCGTAACTTTGCATCCGTAGATCGGTTTTGGGCGTGTAGCATATCAAAATGTTCGCCTCAGAGAGTACATCATTTCATCTCATTGCATCATTTTCATTTGAGTTCATATTGATGCACGAAATGCTGTTGGAAGAGTGCTATTTGAGTTAATTGTCAGATCTGCTGCTCCAAATAGCTATTTGTCATTTTTGCCATGATTAATGTGTGCATGATATGCCCCCGAGCTCTACATGAGTTTTCTTATATGCTTTTCCATCTTTCCAGAGGTGCCATCCATGTATTTTTGTGATGTGTGTGGTGACTAGCACAAGCTTGCAAAGTGGTGCATTCGTTAATGCTGATTTCAGGGACTTAGCAATTCCACTAAGTCCTTGATCTGTTTTTATCAATATGCCATATGTTCATGTTGTTTCCTAGTGATCTGTGCCCCTTTTGAGGATGATCAGTAAGGGTTATTTGTTAATATTGTAGTGCTCTATCCATCTATGTCTTTGTTTGCAATTATGGAGCACCCTAGCTTGAGTCTATCGAGCTCTACTTTTGCTATTTCGTGAATCTGGGAAGATTGTCTACTTGTTAGCGATTTTGCCGAGGATGTTGTAGTTGATCCGTGCATGCTATGTTATTGTTCTTGCCATGTCTAGCTTGTATAATGTGTTTTATTGATGGGTGTATGCTTAGTTTGTCATGACTTGCTCTGTACTGAGTGCATCAAGCTCGTAAACATGCCTACTTGATATCTGATTTGCATGTTCCAGTTTTTCTCCAAGTCTGAGATCTGATTATGTTTTTGCCATGTTCACATGCTTGCAAATGTATTTTCTGATCCCTTTTGGCTCAAGGTCACTAAGTGACTTTTGTTAAGCTCTTTGAGTAGCTCCATGCCATGCCTTGCTTTGCTATGTTAAGTTCCTGTAGCATATAGTTTTCTTGATCCAAAGTGTGCTACCTGATCTGAAATTCCAGACTAGTGTTAATTTCACTAAGTCTGAAATCTGTTTACCAATTGCACTTTTGTCATGCTTGTTTGAACCTGTTAATGGATGAATTGGCCATAGCTCAATGTTCATCTTTTGTTAAGCATCATGAGTAGATCCCTGCCATGTATTTTGTTGCCATGTTTGGGTGATGTAGCATGTTTAACTTGTTGCATTTAGATGGCTACTTGCTGTTTATCGCAGACCGGTGCCATATTTGTTTTGCTTGCCATTTCCAAACCGTGCATCCGATTCCGGTGTTCTTTATATCGATTTCAACCGAAATCACCTCACCATTCCAGTGGCACACTTGGATTTCCAAGTTTAGGCCAGGTTCATTCATCCCTCGTCAAATCTTATATATGCATCACATATCGCATCCCGCATAGCATACCATGTTTGCATCATGTTGTTTGAGCATCGCACGTGGTTGATTGTGTTCTTGTTGCTTGTTTGTCTTGCTTGGGTAGATCCGGGAGACGAGTTCTCTAACGAGGAGCCCGTTGAGTTTGCTTTCGAGGATCCAGTCAACTCTGACAACTTTGCAGGCAAGATGATCCTTCCCTCGAAATCACTTCTATCTTTGCTTTGCTAGATGCTCGCTCTTTTGCTATGCCTATGCTACGATGCCTACCATTTGCTTATCATGCCTCCAAAATTGCCATGTCAAACCTCTAACCCACCATGTCCTAGCAAACCGTTGATTGGCTATGTTACCGCTTTGCTCAGCCCCTCTTATAGCGTTGCTAGTTGTAGGTGAAGATTGGAGACCGTTCCTTGTTGGAACATTGTTTACTTGTTGGGGTATCATTATATTATCTTGTTATCTTAATGCATCTATATACTTGGTAAAGGGTGGAAGGCTCGGCCTCTTGCCTAGTGTTTTGTTCCACTCTTGCCGCCCTAGTTTCCGTCATATCGGTGTTATGTTCCCGGATTTTGCGTTCCTTACGCGGTTGGGTGATAATGGGAACCCCTTGACAGTCCGCCTTGAATAAAACTCCGCCAGCAATGCCCAACCTTGGTTTTACCATTTGCCACCTAGCCTTTTTCCCTTGAGTTTCGCGGACTCAAGGGTCATCTTTATTTTAAACCCCCGGGCCAGTGCTTCTCTAAGCGTTGGTCCAACCTAGAGCACCATGCGGTGCCGTCCCTTGGCAACTTGGGTTACGTTGGCTCCCGTACGCTTAGCTTATCCGATGTGCCCTGATAACGAGATATGTGCAGCTCCTATTGGGATTTGTCGGCACATTCCGGCGGTGTTGCTGGACTTGTTTTACCATTGTCGGAGTTGTCTTGTAGAACCGGGATGTCGAGTCTGATCGGAATGTCTCGGGAGAAGGTATATCCTTCGTTGACCGTGAGAGCTTGTCATGGGCTAAGTTGGGACCCCCCTGCAGGGATTTGAACTTTCAAAAGCGGTGCCCGCGGTTATGGGCAGATGGGAATTTGTTAATGTCCGGTTGTAGATAACTTGAACCTTAACTTAATTAAAATGAATCAACTGTGTGAGTAACCGTGATGGTCTCTTCTCGGCGGAGTCCGGGAAGTTAACACGGTGTTGGAGTAATGCTTGCCGCAGGTTGTTCTCTAGTTATTCGTTCGTGCTTTGCCTTCTCTTCTCGCTCTCTTTTGCGAATAGGTTAGCCACCATATATGCTAGTCGCTTGCTGCAGCTCCACATATTACCTTGCCTTACCTATAAGCTTAAATAGTCTTGATCGCGAGGATGCGAGATTGTTGAGTCCCTGTGGCTCACAGATTACTTCCAAACCAGATGCAGGGCCCGATGACTCCATTCCAGATGATGCGCTTGAGCTCAAGTGGGAGTTCGATGAAGCTTCCCGTCGTTACTATGTGTCTTTCCCTGATGATCAGTAGTGGTGCCCAGTTGGGGCGATCGGGACCGTGTCGCATGTTGGGTTGATCTTTTATTTTGGCACCGTAGTCGGGCCATGAGTGATTGGATGATGTAATGCTATTTATGTACTTTGTTTGACGTGGCGAGTGTAAGCCAACTATGTACCTTTCCCTTTATTATCTATATTACATGGGATGTTGTGAAGATTACCTTACTTGCAACATTGCTTTCAATGCGGTTATGCCTCTAAGTCGTGCTTCGACACGTAGGAGATATAGCCGCATCGAGGGCGTTACACTTTATATCATAGACTTTATTTGAACAAGTTGACACCTACGGAAATATCTTTGCAAATGGCTGATAAATCAACTGCTATACCTGTCAGTATTTGTGAGGATGTGCTTGTTGTGGTTGCAAACGTTACTATTTTAACGGACTTTGTTATTCTTGATATTCCCGAGGACGATAGTATATCTATTATCCTTGGAAGACCTTTTTTGAATACCACATGGGCTATTATTGATTGCACCAAAGGCAATGTCACTTTTCATGTTAATGGTAATGAGCATACGGTACACTTTCCGAGGAAACAACCTCAAGTCCACCATATCAATTCCATTGGAAAAATTCCATCGATTATTTTTGGATGTTTTGAATTTCCTCTTCCTACTATCAAGAATAAATATGATATTCTTATTGTTGGGGATGTGCATATCCCCATTGAGGTAACCTAGTGTTATTCGAAAATTCTCGGTTCCATGTTATTCGGAATGAGTTTGTTAACAAGACCTGATCAACCTTGTTTGTGGGTTCCTTCTGATGAGCATGAGATGGATGAAGTTTGAAAGCACAACCTTCTGTACCCTCCTTTTACTTTCTGTTATTTGGTTGAAATAAAGTAAAAATAGTATTTTTTGTCTGTTTTCTGATTTATCCGTGCAATATAAAAATACCCCAGAAATAGAAGTTCTCCAAATGCCCTGAAATATAAATATGATTTTTTCTGGAATATTTGAGAATATCTGGCATTGAGAACACAGCAGGGGGAGCAAGCACCTGGCTACGAGGGTCCAGGATGCGCCCACCCCCTGGGCGCGCCCCCCTACCTCGTGGGCCCACGGTGGCTCCCCTCCACTTATTCCTGCACCCACACACTTCTTCTTCCTCCCAAAAAATCACCATCCAGCTCAAGCTCGAGTTCTAGCTCATTTTGCTGCGATTACTGAGTCCCTGTGGCTCACATATTACTTCCAAACCAGATGCAGGGCCCGATGACTCCGTTCCAGATGATGCGCTTGAGCTCAAGTGGGAGTTCGATGAAGCTTCCCGTCGTTACTATGTGTCTTTCCCTGATGATCAGTAGTGGTGCCCAGTTGGCGCGATCGGGACCGTGTCGCATGTTGGGTTGATCTTTTATTTTGGCATTGTAGTCGGGCCATGAGTGATTGGATGATGTAATGCTATTTATGTACTTTGTTTGACGTGGCGAGTGTAAGCCAACTGTGTACCTTTCCCTTTATTATCTATGTTACATTGGATGTTGTGAAGATTACCTTACTTGCGACATTGCTTTCAATGCGGTTATGCCTCTAAGTCGTGCTTCGACACGTAGGAGATATAGCCGCATCGAGGGCGTTTCAAGTTGGTAATCAGAGGCTTCCCCGACCTTAGGAGCCCCCACTGCTTGATCGTTTTTAGGAGCCGTTGTTGAGTCTAGAAAAATGTTTTGAGTCATTTAGGAATTATATATCGGAGAGTTTAGGAATTCTTTTTACTTCCCAGTCCCCTCATCGCTTTGGTAAGGCATCCTGACGTAGAGTTTTGACTCTTATCTTCTCAAATTTCACTAAAAAAATTTAGGATCACGCGGGTATCTTGGAATCGTTCCGATGGTTTTGTGACGAGAACATTGTTCTTGGTGCGTCCTGTCATTTAGGGGTTGTGGCAGTGTCCCGGGGAGTTGAGCTCCGAGGTGTTGTCGTCACAATTTTATCGTTGCAGTTCTGGAATACCTGAGTTTAGTTCGCCGACATCGAAAATCTCTTTTATGCAGTTGTTGGTGAGATAACCTCGACGCCACCCAGTACTAGGGCGGGAGTTCGAGAGTATTGCCATAACTTGTATAACGGATGCTTTTCGAAGGTTGAGGTAGATGGTTTCCGAAGTTTTCTCGGTTATGTGTTGAAGGATGGATACAGCTGGATGTAGGAATTGCTAGATTTGGGTGAGATATTATGCTTCCCCTGTATCCCCAACACCTGATTGCATAACCGGAAAGGTTCAGAAGTTTCATAGGTGGGAATTCTTGTAGCTCTTGCTCTTCTTCCACGGATATTTGGTTTGAGATTGGGTGATATTTACCGAGTATTCGTTCTTGATCCGTACCTTGTTGATTTATTCCTCTACCTAAATTCTAAGTGGCTTCTCAATTTATGGATATGTGACCATTTCAAGTGGAATGCATTCGTTCTTATGTTTGGATGTGAAGACTATATGTTGCAATTTCAACCCGCTTGATTCAGCTTCTATTTTATCTGTCAATGTGCTAACGGATGTCACCCTCTTTAGGATGGCTCCCGCTAAGAGCAACAATCAGAATCAGAATCAGGATCCGCCACCACCTCCCCCTCCTCCGGAGGCATGGCAAGTTGTGATGGCTGCAACCAATGCAAACACGCAGTTGATCATGCAAATTCTTCAAGAGCGCAACCAAGCGAACCAAGGCAACCAAGGCAACAATCAGAATCACTTTGCTACACTCAACCAGTTCCTTGCTAACCAGCCAAAGACCTTCAGCAATTGTGTTGAGTCAACTGATGCTGACGATTGGCTTGTGGACTTGTGCAAGCATTTCGAGTGCAGTAACGTCAGGCCTGAGGACTTTGTCAAGTTCGCTTCCTTCCAACTCAAAGACCAAGCTGCAGAATGGTACCAGCAGTACAAGGATTCCAAAGGAGGCCGTGTGATTACCTAGGATGAATTCTGTCAAGACTTCAAAGCTCATCATATTCCTCAGAGCGTGGTTGAAAGCAAGCGTGAGGAATTCCGCAACCTGAAGCAAGGCTCTTTGTCTGTCTATGACTACAACAAGTTATTTCAGAAGCTCGCCCGCTTTGCTAAGCAGGACGTCCCTGACGAGAAGAGCATGATATACCAGTTCAGGGGTGGTCTCAGAGAAGAAATCCAGCTAGCTCTTGTTCTCTTTGAGCCCTTGAGGTACGATGAGTTCTACAACATGGCATTGAAGCAAGAGGCTGCTCAACTGAAGTGTGATGCTTCCAAGAAGCGAGTCAGAGATGCTACTCCTTCTTCCTCTACTCAAGTGGCCAAGCAGCAGAAGTATTGGCTTCCTCCTCCTCCGTTCCATCAGCCGTATCAACAAAAGAGCAAAGGTAGCAGTGGATCTTCCCACCCACCCAACCCTGGCTTTCAGAACAAGACTTCGTCTCAAGCTCCAAGATCGAGTGCTCCGTATCACCGTCCGCTTTCAGAGGTCACGTGCAAAAATTGCCAACAGAAGGGTCACTATGCCAACAAATGCTTCAATCAGAGGCGTCTCCCTCCTCCTCCTGTGAGATCGGCAAGTACAGCTGTGGTCATGCATAACCCCAAGCACGCCAAGGTCAACTTGCTGAATGCAGCTCAGGCAGAGGACTCGTCAGATGTCATCATGGGTAACTTTCCAGTTAACTCTTTTCCCGCAAAAGTTCTTTTTGACACTAGTGCATTGCATTATTTCATGTCAAGATCATTTGTTTCCAAGCATGACTTCGTTTCGCAAATGTTGGGTAAACCTATGGGAGTGGTTTCTCCGGCTAAGTCTATGAGGGCTACTTCAATAGTCCCGGATGTTTCTATCATGATGGGTGATTTCAAGTTTCTGGCTTCTCCAATGGTCCTTGGTAACTCGGATATTGATCTTATTCTCGGAATGGATTGGCTTTCTAAGCACAAGGCTCAGCTTGATTGTGCTGCCAGGCAGATTCAATTGACTCATTCGTCTGAGGATGTAATTGTCTTTGCCGCTAATGATGATACAATCCGGCTGTTTTCTCTCAATGAGAAGGGTGAACTAGATGCCATCTTGCAAATTCCAGTTGTTTGCGAATATCAAGACGTCTTTCTAGAAGAGCTTCCAGGAATGCTTCCGCACTGGCCAGTCGAATTCATCATCGATCTTGAGCCTGGCACGGAACCGGTTTACAAGCGTCCCTACAAGCTCAGACCTGAAGAGTTGAAGGAGCTGAAGAAGCAACTCGATATTCAAGAGAGAATGGGTCTCATCCAACCTAGTTCCTCTCCGTGGGGTTGTGGAGTACTCTTTGTGAAGAAGAAGGATGGAACGGACAGACTTTTTGTTGACTACCGTCCATTGAACAAGAAGATTATCTAGAACAAGTACCCACTTCCCAACATCAACGAGCTGTTCGAACAACTCAAAGGTGCCCAAGTATTCTCGAAGCTTGATCTCCGTATGGGTTATCACCAGATTTGAATCCGTGAGCAAGATATTCCCAAGACGGCTTTCAGGACAAGCTATGGTTCATACGAATACACTGTCATGTCTTTTGGCCTCGTCAATGCTCCTCCGACTTTCTCTCGCATGATGAACTTCATCTTCAACACCTACACCAATGACTTCGTTTTGGTCTATCTCGACGACATTCTGGTCTTTTCGAAGAACAAGGAAGATCATGCCAAGCACTTGCGTTTGATACTCGATAAGCTCAGGGAACACCATTTCTACGCCAAGTTCTCAAAGTGCGAGTTTTGGCGCGATGAGGTTCTTTATCTTGGGCATATCATCTCTGCCAAGGGCATTGCAGTGAATCCTGAGAAGGTGTCTGCAATTGTGAATTGGGAACCACCTCAGAACGTGAAGCAACTCCGTAGCTTCCTAGGTCTCGCAAGCTACTGTCGAAGGTTCGTTGAGAACTTTTCTAAGATGGTGAAGCCTCTTTCAAACATTCTCCAGAAGCACGTCAAGTACGTTTGGTCTCTGGAATGTGACATCGCTTTCAACACTTTGAAAGAGAAATTGGTCACTGCTCCAGTTCTGACTCCTCCTGATGAATCCAAACCGTTCGAGGTCTTCTGCGATGCCTCTCTTCAAGGTCTTGGTGCAGTGTTGATGCAAGAGAAGAAAGTTGTGGATTATACCTCTCGCCAGTTGAAGCCCAACGAGAAGAACTACCCCACTCATGACCTCGAGTTGGCGGCAGTTGTGCATGCTCTTTTGACTTGGAGACATCTCTTATTGGGAAGAAAAGTGGACATCTTCACTGACCACAAGAGTCTCAAGTACATCTTCACTCAGCCTAATCTCAACCTTAGGCAGACTCGATGGGTCGAAATGATTCAAGAGTATAATCCGAGTATTGAGTATACTCCAGGCAAGGCCAATGTGATTGCTGACGCTTTGAGCAGGAAAGCGTACTGCAACAGTCTAATTCTCCAGCCTTATCAACCCGAGCTTTGTGAAGCTTTTCGCAAACTTAATCTGCAAGTTGTTCCTCAAGGTTTCCTCGGCAACCTTCAAGTCTCTCCTACCTTGGAAGACCAGATTCGCCAGGCTGAACTTCTTGATGCTATGGTGAAGAAGGTGAAGATTGGGATTGCCAAGAGTCAACCCAAGTACAAGTGCTACCGCCTTGATGACAAGGATACTCTCCTCTTCGAGGATCGTATTGTTGTGCCCAAAGGTGATCTTCGTAAAGTTATCATGAACGAGGCTCACAACTCACTCCTCTCCATCCACCCTGGGAGCACGAAGATGTATCAAGACCTCAAGCAGGCTTATTGGTGGACTCGAATGAAGCGCGAGATTGCTCAGTTCGTGAATGAATGTGATGTCTGCAGAAGAGTGAAGGCAGAACACCAAAGGCCAGCTGGTGTCCTCCAACCTCTTGCCATTCCAGAATGGAAGTTTGACCACATTGAGATGGACTCCGTGACTGGGTTTCCAAAGTCCAAGCGTGGCAATGATGCTATATTCATTGTCATCGACAAACTCACTAAAGTGGCTCACTTTCTGCCTATCAAAGAATCTATCACTGCAGCTCAATTGGCGGAGACATATACCTCTCAGATTGTCTCTCTGCACGGTATTCCACAGGTGATCTCTTCATACCGTGGCAACATCTTTACCTCCAAGTTTTGGGATTCTTTTCAGAAGGCCATGGGCACCAACATCCACTTCAGCACAGCTTTCCATCCTCAAACTAGCGGTCAAGTCGAGCGTGTCAACTAGATTCTTGAAGATATGCTCAGGGCTTGTGTGATCTCCTTCGGCATGAAGTGGGAGGATTGTCTTCCATATGCTGAATTCTCCTACAACAACAGTTTTCAAACAAGTTCGGGCAAGGCCCCATTCGAAATTCTCTATGGCAGGAAGTGTTGTACCCCTCTCAACTGGTCTGAAACCGGTGAACGTCAACTTTCGGGTAATGACTTAATCACAGAGTCAGAGGAAATGTGCAAAGTCATTCGAGATAACCTCAAAGCAGCGCAATCGCACCAGAAGAGCTACTATGATAGTAAGCACCATGATTTGGCTTTCGAGATCGGAGATCATGTTTACCTCCGCGTCTCTCCAATGAAAGGTACTCGTCGCTTCGGTATCAAAGGGAAGCTTGCCCCTAGATACGTGGGACCTTTCAAGATCGTCGGCAAGAGAGGCGATCTCGCCTATCAACTCGAGCTTCCTTCAAACTTTGCAAATGTGCATGACGTGTTCCATGTCTCTCAGCTCCGCAAATGCTTCAAGACTCCTGACCGCACCGTCAACTTCGAAGACATTGATCTCCAAGAAGATCTCTCTTATCGTGAGCACCCCGTTGCTATTCTTGAAGAGACTGAACGCAAGACTCGCAATAAGTCAATCAAATTCCTCATAGTCAAGTGGTCACACCATTCCGACCGTGAAGCCACCTGGGAACGCGAGGATCACCTCCGTTCTGAGTACCGGGCATTCTTCCAGTCCTAGATCTCGGGATGAGATCCTTTCGTAGTGGTGGAGTGTTGTAACACCCCAGATGTAATTTACCTAATATGTAATCCAACTCTTGCCGTTTCCGGCACTAAGTTATTTTATTTTCTCGGGTTCGGGTTTTTGTCTCCGTGTGTTGTTGTCATTGTCATGCATCTCATATCATGTCATCATGTGCATTGCATTTACATACGTGTTCGTCTCATGCATCCGAGCATTTTCCCCGTTGTCCGTTTTGCATTCCGGCGCTCCGATCTCCTCCGGTGGTCATTTCTACCTTTCTTTCGTGTGTGGGGGTTAAACATTTCCGGATTGGACCGAGACTTGCCAAGCAGCCTTGGTTTACCACCGGTAGACCGCCTGTCAAGTTTCATACCATTTGGACTTCGTTTGATGCTCCAACGGTTAACCGAGGGACCGAAAAGACCTCGGGTGTGTTACAGCCCAACACCCCTCCAATTTGGCTCAAAACCCACCAAAACCTTCTCCATCTTCTAGAGCATTCGATCACGATCGCGTGTCTGAAAAACGCACCTCATTTGGACTCTCCTAGCTCCTCCTATGCCTATAAATAGCCCCCCTCCAAAATCCATGGCTTCTTCTCCCCCGAAACCCTAAAAATTGCCTCGCGCCGCGCCGGACATGTCCGTATCCGGCCGGACGCTTCGCGCCGCCGCCCCAGTCCACTAGCTACGCGCCACGTGGCGGTTCCAGCCCCGCTGCCGCCGAGGCCCGCAGGCCTAAGGTCGGCCCTCTCCTTCGTCGCGCCCGGGCCAGAGGCATCCCGTGCCCCGCCGCCAGTCTCCTACCTCGCGCCGCCGCCCCGCAGCTCGTCCCTCCGCCGCGCCGCCCGACTCCGGCGAGGTTCAGCGCCCGAGCTCCGGCAGCTCGTCCCTCCGCCCCGCCGCGCCGCTCTCGCCGGTCGGCGCCGCCACGCTCCAGCAACCAAGCACGCCACCTCGGCTTCCTCCTTCCTCTCCGGCAAGTTCCCTTCTGGTCGGCGAGCTCCTCGGCAAGTCCGCCGACATCTCCGGCCGCTACAGGGATTCCGACGAACCTCGTGGCACGTGCACCCCGGATCTGGATCTGAGATTTAAATCTCAGGGTTGCCTTTTCGTCCCTAACCCTAATTATTTTGCCATGTTCATCATGTCGTAACTTTGCATCCGTAGATCCGTTTTGGGCGTGTAGCATATCAAAATGTTCGTATCAGAGAGTACATCATTTCATCTCACTGCATCATTTTTATTTGAGTTTATCTTGATGCACGAAATGCTGTTGGAAGAGTGCTATTTGAGTTATTTGTCAGATCTGCTGCTCCAAATAGCTATTTGTCATTTTTGCCAGGATTAATGTGTGCATGATATGCCCCTGAGCTTTACATGAGTTTTGTTATATGCTTTTCCATCTTTCCAGAGGTGCCATCCATGTATTTTTGTGATGTGTGTGGTGACTAGCACAAGCTTGCAAGGTGGTGCATTCGTTAATGCTGATTTCAGGGACTTAGCAATTCCACTAAGTCCTTGATCTGTTTTTATCAATATGCCATATGTTCATGTTGTTTCCTAGTGATCCGTGCCTCTTTTGAGGATGATCAGTAAGGGTTATTTGTTAATCTTGTAGTGCTCTATCCATCCATGTCTTTGTTTGCAATTATGGAGCACCCTAGCTTGAGTCTATCGAGCTCTACTTTTGCTATTTCGTGAATCTGGGAAGATTGTTTACTTGTTAGCGATTTTGCCGAGGATGTTGTAGTTGATCTGTGCATGCTATGTTATTGTTCTTTCCATGTCTAGCTTGTATAATGTGTATTATTGATGGGTGTATTCTTAGTTTGTCATGACTTGCTCTGTACTGAGTGCATCGAGCTCGTAAACATGCCTACTTGATATCTGATTTGCATGTTCCAGTTTTTCTCCAAGTCTGAGATCTGATTATGTTTTTGCCATGTTCACATGCTTGCAAATGTATTTTCTGATCCCTTTTGGCTCAAGGTCACTAAGTGACTTTTGTTAAGCTCTTTGAGTAGCTCCATGCCATGCCTTGCTTTGCTATGTTAAGTTCCTGTAGCATATAGTTTTCTTTCTCCAAAGTGTGCTACCTGATCTGAAATTCCAGACTAGTGTTAATTTCACTAAGTCTGAAATCTGTTTACCAATTGCACTTTTTCCATGCTTGTTTGAACCTGTTAACGGATGAACTGGCCGTAGCTTAGTGTTCATCTTTTGTTAAGCATCATGAGTAGATCCCTGCCATGTATTTTGTTGCCATGTTTGGGTGCTGTAGCATGTTTAACTTGTTGCATTTAGATGGCTACTTGCTGTTTATCGCAGACCGGTGCCATATTTGTTTTGCTTGCCATTTCCAAACCGTGCATCCGATTCCGGCGTTCTTTATATCGATTTCAACCGAAATCACCTCACCTTTCCGATGGCACACTTGGATTTCCATGTTGAGGCCAGGTTCATTCATCCCTTGTCAAATCTTGCATATGCATCACATATCGCATCCCGCATAGCATACCATGTTTGCATCATGTTGTTTGAGCTTCGCACGTGGTTGATTGTGTTCTTGTTGCTTGTTTGTCTTGCTTGGGTAGATCCGGGAGACGAGTTCGCTAACGAGGAGCCCGTTGAGTTTGCTTTCGAGGATCCAGTCAACTCTGACAACTTTGCAGGCAAGATGATCCTTCCCTCGAAATCACTTCTATCTTTGCTTTGCTAGATGCTCGCTCTTTTGCTATGCCTATGCTACGATGCCTACCACTTTCTTATCATGCCTCCCAAATTGCCATGTCAAACCTCTAACCCACCATGTCCTAGCAAACCGTTGATTGGCTATGTTACCGCTTTGCTCAGCCCCTCTTATAGCGTTGCTAGTTGCAGGTGAAGATTGGAGACCGTTCCTTGTTGGAACATTGTTTACTTGTTGGGATATCATTATATTATCTTGTTATCTTAATGCATCTATATACTTGGTAAAGGGTGCAAGGCTTGGCCTCTTGCCTAGCGTTTTGTTCCACTCTTGCCGCCCTAGTTTCCGTCATATTGGTGTTATGTTCCCGGATTTTGCGTTCCTTACGCGGTTGGGTGATAATGGGAACCCCTTGACAGTCCGCCTTGAATAAAACTCCGCCAGCAATGCCCAACCTTGGTTTTACCATTTTCCACCTAGCCTTTTTCCCTTGGGTTTCGCGGACTCAACGGTCATCTTTATTTTAAACCCCCGGGCCAGTGCTTCTCTAAGCGTTGGTCCAACCTAGAGCACCATGCGGTGCCGTCCCTTGGCAACTTGGGTTACGTTGGCTCCCGTACGCTTAGCTTATCCGGTGTGCCCTGAGAACGAGATATGTGCAGCTCCTATCGGGATTTGTCGGCACATTCGGGCAGTATTGCTGGACTTGTTTTACCATTGTCGGAGTTGTCTTGTAGAACCAGGATGCCGAGTCTGATCGGAATGTATCGGGAGAAGGTATATCCTTCGTTGACCATGAGAGCTTGTCATGGGCTAGGTTGGGACCCCCCTGCAGAGATTTGAACTTTCGAAAGCGGTGCCCGCGGTTATGGGCAGATGGGAATTTGTTAATGTCTGGTTGTAGATAACTTGAACCTTAACTTAATTAAAATGAACCAACTGTGTGAGTAACCGTGATGGTCTCTTCTCGGCGGATTCCGGGAAGTGAACACGGTGTTGGAGTAATGCTTGCCGCAGGTTGTTGTCTAGTTATTCGTTTGTGCTTTGCCTTCTCTTCTCGCTCTCTTTTGCGAACAGGTTAGCCACCATATATGCTAGTCGCTTGCTGCAGCTCCACATATTACCTTGCCTTACCTATAAGCTTAAATAGTCTTGATCGCGAGGGTGCGAGATTGCTGAGTCCCTGTGGCTCACAGATTACTTCCAAACCAGATGCAGGGCCCGATGACTCCGTCCCAGATGATGCGCTTGAGCTCAAGTGGGAGTTCGATGAAGCTTCCCGTCGTTACTATGTGTCTTTCCCTGATGATCAGTAGTGGTGCCCAGTTGGGGCGATCGGGACCGTGTCGCATGTTGGGTTGATCTTTTATTTTGGCACCGTAGTCGGGCCATGAGTGATTGGATGATGTAATGCTATTTATGTACTTTGTTTGACGTGGCAAGTGTAAGCCAACTATGTACCTTTCCCTTTATTATCTGTATTACATGGGATGTTGTGAAGATTACCTTACTTGCGACATTGCTTTCAATGCGGTTATGCCTCTAAGTCGTGCTTTGACACATAGGAGATATAGCCGCATCGAGGGCATTACACTTTATATCGTAGACTTTATTTGAACAAGTTGACACCTACTGAAATATCTTTGCAAATGGCTGATAAATCAACTGCTATACCTGTCAGTATTTGTGAGGATGTGCTTGTTGTGGTTGCAAACGTTACTATTTTAATGGACTTTGTTATTCTTGATATTCCCGAGGACGATAGTATATCTATTATCCTTGGAAGACCCTTTTTGAATACCGGATGGGCTATTATTGATTGCACCAAAGGCAATGTCACTTTTCATGTTAATGGTAATGAGCATACGGTACACTTTCCAAGGAAACAACCTCAAGTCCACAATATCAATTCTATTGGAAAAATTCCATCGATTATTTTTGGAGGTTTGGAATTTCCTCTTCCTACTGTCAAGAATAAATATGATATTCTTATTGTTGGGGATGTGCATATCCCCATTGAGGTAACCTAGTGTTATTCGAAAATTCTCCGGTTCCATGTCATTTGGAATGAGTTTGTTAACAAGACCTGATCAACCTTGTTAGTGGGTTTCTTCTGATGAGCATGAGATGGATGAAGTTAGAAAGCACAACCTTCTGTACCCTCCTTTTACTTTCTGTTATTTGGTTGAAATAAAGTAAAAATAGTATTTTCTATCTGTTTTCTGATTTATCCGTGCAATATAAAAATACCCCAGAAATAGAAGTTCTCCAAATGCCCTGAAATTTAAATATGATTTTTTCTGGAATATTTGAGAATATCTGGCATTGAGAACACAGCAGGGGGAGCAAGCACCTGGCCACGAGGGTCCATGGTGCGCCCACCCCCTGGGCGCGCCCCCCTACCTCGTGGGCCCACGGTGGCTCCCCTCCACTTATTCCTGCACCCACACACTTCTTCTTCCTCCCAAAAAAATCACCATCCAGCTCAAGCACGAGTTCTAGCTCATTTTGCTGCGATTTTCGATCCCCTTGCTCAAAGCACCTCTCACAAAACTACTTTGGGGGATTTGATACGTCTCAAACGTATCTATAATTTTTGATTGCTCCATGCTATATTATCTACTGTTTTGGACATTATTGGGCTTTATTATCCACTTTTATATTATTTTTGGGACTAACCTATTAACCAGAGGCCCAACCCAGAAATGCTGGTTTTTTTTCCTATTTTAGGGTTTCAAAGAAAAGGAATATCAAATGGAGTCCAAACGGAATGAAACCCTCGGGAACGTGATTTTCTCACCGAACATGATCCAGGAGACTTGGACCCTACGTCAAGAAATAAAGGAGGAGGCCACGAGGTAGGGGGCGCGCCCTCCACCCTCGTGGGCCCCCTGTTGCTCCACCGACGTACTTCTTCCTCATATATATACCTACGTACCCCCAAACGATCATATACGGAGCCAAAACCCTAATTCCACCGCCGCTACTTTCTGTATCCATGAGATCCCATCTTGGGGCCTGTTTCAGAGCTCCGCCGGAGGGGGCATCCATCACGGAGGGCTTCTACATCAACACCATAGCCTCTCCAATGAAGTGTGAGTAGTTTACCTCAGACCTTCGGGTCCATAGTTATTAGCTAGATGGCTTCTTCTCTCTTTTTGGATCTCAATACAATGTTCTCCCCCTCTCTTGTGGAGATCTATTCGATGTAATCTTGTTTTTGTGGTGTGTTTGTTGAGACCAATGAATTGTGGGTTTATGATCAAGATTATCTATGAAAAATATTTGAATCTTCTCTGAATTCTTTTATGTATGATTGGTTATCTTTGCAAGTCTCTTCGAATTATCAGCTTGGTTTGGCCTACTAGATTGATCTTTCTTGCAATGGGAGAAGTGCTTAGCTTTGGGTTCAATCTTGCGGTGTCCTTTCCCAGTGACAATAGGGGCAGCAAGGCAGGTATTGTATTGTTGCCATCGAGGATAACAAGATGGGTTTTTATCATATTGCATGAATTTATCCCTCTACATCATGTCATCTTGCTTAAGGCGTTACTCTGTTTTCATGAACTTAATACTCTAGATGCATGCTGGATAGCGGTCGATGACTGGAGTAATAGTAGTAGATGCAGGCAGGAGTCAGTCTACTTGTCTCGGACATGATGCCTATATACATGGTCATACCTAGATATTCTCATAACTATGCTCAATTCTGTCAATTGCTCAACAGTAATTCATTCACCCACAGTAAAATATTTATGCTCTTGAGAGAAGCCACTAGTGAAACCTATGGCCCCCGAGTCTATCTTCATCATATTAATCTTCCAAATACTTAGTTATTTACTTTTCTTTTATTTTACTTTGCATCTTTATCACAAAAATACCAAAAATATTATTCTATCATATCTATCAGATCTCACTCTCGTAAGTGACCCTGAAGGGATTGACAACCCCTTATCGCGTTGGTTGTGAGGAGTTATTTTTTTCTGCAGGTACGAGGGACTCACGCGTAGCCTCCTACTGGATTGATACCTTGGTTCTCAAAAACTGAGGGAAATACTTACGCTACTTTGCTGCATCATCCTTTCCTCTTGAAGGAAATCCAACACAGTGCTCAAGAGGTAGCAAGAAGAATTTCTGGCGCTGTTGCCGGGGAGTCTACGCAAAAGTCAATATACCAAGTACCCATCACAACCCTTATCTCCCGCATTACATTATTTGCCACTTGCCTCTCATTTTCCTCTCCCCCACTTCACCATTGCCGTTTTATTCGCCCTCTCTCTCTATCCTCCCTCTCTTTCTCTATTTGCCTCCTTTTTCCCTTTGCACCTTCTGCCGTTATGTCTGAAATTGGGGAAATTATTGTCGATATGGACAATAATAATATCATGAAAAATTCTGATGCTCCTGCTAAAGAACCCCCCATCTTACATACAAAAAATTCCGTGTTGGTAGTGGTAATATTATTGGAAAAGGAGTTATTCAAGATTTCTTTACTTGTGTCGGTGCTTTACCTTCTATGGGTAGTTCTATCCTTCATAGAGCTGGTAGTCTTGTGGACGCTATTGCCATGCTTGTAGTTGAAATTGAAAGACAATCCATGCACATTGTAACACCCACGATGTGAATATATCTTCCACGTGTCGGAGCATGACTTCGAGGCATAGCCGCATAGTAGGCATGTCGCAAGAGGGGTAATCTTTACACATCCCATGTGCTGAATAAGAAAGGGATAAAGAGCTGGCTTACAATCGCCACTTCACACAATACTTAAATATAGCATTACATCATCCAGATACAATCAAGGTCCAACTACGGAACCAAATGAATAAAGACAACCCCTAATGCTAGATCCCCGATCGCCCCAACTGGGCTCCACTACTAATCGAATGGAAACGAAACAACACAATGAACATGATCTTCATCGGGCTCCCACTTGAGCTCAGTTGCGTCACCTGCACTGGTATCATCGGCACCTGCATCTATTTTGGAAGTAATCTGTGAGTCACGGGGACTCAGCAATCTCACACCCTCGCGATCAAGACTATTTAAGCTTATGGGTAGGAAAAATGTAGTGAGGTGGAGCTACAGCATGCACTAGCATATATGGTGGCTAACTTACACAAATGAGAGCGAGAAGAGAAAGCAAAGCACGGTCGTGAACTAGAAGTGACCAGGAAGTGATCCTGAAACTACTTACGTTCAAACATAACTCCAAAACCGTGTTCACTTCCCGGACCCCGCCGAGAAGAGACCATCATGGCTACACACGTGGTTGATGCATTTTAATTAAGTTAAGTGTCAAGTTCTTTACAACCGGATATTAACAAATTCCCATCTGCCCTTAACCACGGGCACGGCTCTCGAAAGTTCATAACCCTGCAGGGGTGTCCCAACTTAGCCCATCACAAGCTCTCACGGTCAACGAAGGATATTCCTTCTCCCAGGAAGACCCGATCAGGCTCAGAATCCCGGTTACAAGACATTTCGACAATGGTAAAACAAGACTAGCAAAGCCACCCGATGTGCCGACAAATCTCGATAGGAGTCACACGTATCTTGTTCTCAGGGCACACCGGATGGGCAAGACATCGGGTTGGCATAGACCCTGGTTGCCCAGGGGGCGCTGGACATCGCCCAGTTTGGACCAACACTCAGAGGAGCACTGGCCCGGGGGTTTAAAATAAATATAACACTTGAGTCTGCAGAACCCATGGGAAAAAGGCTTAGGTGGCAAATGGTAAAACCAAGGTTGGGCCTTGCTGGAGGAGTTTTATTCAAAGCAAACTGTCAAGGGGTTCCCATTATAACCCAACTGCGTAAGGAATGCAAAATCAAGGAACATAACACCGGTATGACGGAAACTAGGGCGGCAAGAGTGGAACAAAACACCAAGCATAAGGCCGAGCCTTCCACCCTTTACCAAGTTTATTGGTGCATTAAAGTAATCAAGATATAATAATGATATCCCAAAATAAACATGTTCCAACAAGGAACAAACTCCATCTTCACCTGCAACTAACAACGCAATAAGAGGGGCTGAGCAAAGCGGTAACATAGCCAAACAACGGTTTGCTAGGAAAGGTGGGTTAGAGGCTTGACATGGCAATATGGGAGGAATGATATAGCAAGTGGTAGGTATCGCAGCATAGTAATAGAGTGAGCAACTAGCAAGCAAAGATAGAAGTGATTTCGAGGGTATTGTCATCTTGTCTGCAAAGTTCTCAGAGAAGACGAAAGCTTGATCCTTGTAAGCATAGTCAATGGGTTCCTCGATCAACCACGGTGCAATGCGCAAGCAACATGATGCAAAACATGACATGATATGCGAGATGTGATATCCAATGCATGTGCGTGCTCTGGAAGGAAAAGATTGAACCAGGCATCAACTTGGAAAATGAAGTGTGCCTCTAGAAAGATGAGTTGATTTCGGTCGAAAACGATATAAAGATCACCAGAAACGGATGCACGGTTTGCAAATGGCAAGCAAACAAGAATGGCACAATTCTGCAATTAACAGCACGATGCCATCTAGAATGCAACAAGAAACTAAGCTACTGCACTCCAACATAGCAACAAAGCACATGGCAGCGATCTACTCAAGATGCTTGACAAAAGATGAACATTGAGCTACGGCTAAATCACACAAGAGCAGGTTCAAACAAGCATGGCAAAAGTGGAAAAGATATCAACATCACAGACTTGGTGAAAAAACCAACATGTCGGGAATTGACATCAGGAATACATATTTGGAGCAAGATAACAACATGCTACAGGAACATATCATAGCAATACAAGGCATGGCATGAATATACTCAAAGCATATAACAAAAGTCCCTTACTGACCATAAGTCAAAAAGGATCAGAAGATATTATGACACCCATGTAAACATAGCAAGTTTCGTTAACAGATTCAGACTTAGCACAAAAACTGGACATGGCAAAAACTGAATTATGAAGGCATGTTTGCGAGCTCGATGCACTCAACACAAGGCATTGTATGACAATCTAAGCATACTACCAGCAAGAAGACATGATCAAGAAGCTAACCATGGCAAGAACAATCTCATAGCATGCATGGATCAACTACAACAACCTTGGCAAAATTGATTAATATGTAAACAATCTGCCAGGAACATTTTATAGCAAAAGTAGAGCAAGATTTAAACATGCTAGGGCACTCCACAAATGCAAACAGGGACATGGATGCATAGAGAACAACCATATGTCCAAATCATCCTTACTGAACATACTCAAAAGAATCATGGATGTCTCTGAAGCATCATGAATACATGGCATAAAAATAACAGCAGAGCAAAGACTTGGTGAAATTCTAAGTCCCTGAAATCAGCAACATTACGAGAGCTACTTTACATGCTTGTGCTAGTCACCACATTGATCACAAAAATACATGGAATACACCCCTATAAAGATGGCATGGCATAGCCCAAAACACATGTAGAGCTCATGCCCAGATGCAGCACACAATAATCATGGCAAAAATGACAAATGCTCAAGATCTGCTAAGAATCAGGAACTAACATTTTATAGCACTCTTGCAACAGTCATTTGGGCATCAAGATGGACTCAAACAAGCATGGTGCAATGGAACAAAATGAAGAGGACATCCTAAAGAACATTTTGATATATTGCACGCGCAAAATGAAGCTACGGATGAGGAGTTATGACATGATGAATAGGGCATTAAAACATGAGGGGGAAAAGGACTTAGTGGATTTTCACCTCGTGAAAAAGTCAACGGGACGAGATGAACCCGGGACGGAACGGATCGGGATGCGGGGAGGCCGTTTGGTTTGTTGTATGGGTGGATCTCGTCCAACTCGACGGGACCCGGCGTGGGACGAGCTCCGGTGAGGCACGGAAGCCGAGGCGAGGCGGGAACGGCGGAGGTTGACGCATGCGGGGGCGGTGCCGGAGCCAAGGCGGCGAGGCAGGGAGGCGAGGCGGCGGCGATGAGGAGGCGAGGCCGGAGCAGTGGTTCTCGGGCGTAGGGAGGCGCCGGTCGCCGACGAGGTCGGGAGCCGGAGCGGGCGACGGCGCACGATGGAGCGTGGAGGAGCGGGCGGTGGCGGTTCGGCGGCGCTGGCGGCGAACGGGAGGCGGAGGGAACCGGGCCGGGAAGGGCCGAGCGCGGGCCGTGGCGGGCCTAGCAACGGTGCGCGGTGGCTGGGACACGTGGCGGCCGCTGACTGGTGCGGGCGGCGCAGTAGACGTGTCCGGCCGTCGGGCGAACGCGTCCGGCGGCTGGGTGGGGAGGATTTAGGGTTTCGTTTGCGATTTTGAACGGGGAAGACCTTTATAGCTAGAGTGGGCTAGGAGAGTCCAAATGAGGTGCGGTTTTCGGCCACGCGATCATGATCGAACGATCGAGAGGATGGAGGGGGTTTGGATGGGTTATTGGGCCACTTTGGAGGGGTGTTGGGCTGCAACAGACATGAGGCCTTTACGGTTCCTCGGTTAACCGTTGGAGTATCAAACAGACTCCAAATGGCACGAAAATTGACAGGCGGTCTACCGGTGGTGTACTAAGGCCGCTTGGCCAATCTTGATCCAATGCAAGAAAGTTTAACACCCACACACGAAAAGAGGCAAAAGGGGGCGCCGGAGGGCGTAGGAGTGCTGGATTGCAGAACGGACAACGGGGAAAATGCTCGGATGCATGAGACGGACACGTATGAAAATGCGATTCACATGATGACATGATATGAAATGCATGACACGCAAACAAATGACAAGGCAACAACATCGAATAATTGGAATACACCTGGCGCAACGGTCTCGGGGCGTTACACACATGCATCCTCGCATACAAAGGATTTTCCTAGAATTTTCTAATATTGAGCATTCTTATGTTAAGCGTGCCGTTACTATCTTTTTGGCTCATGAGTTTAGATTCATAATAAAAGAGGCCAAAGAAATCTTTGCGCATTATAGGGTGGATGCTTGCCATCCTCCCATAGAGGCTATCATTTTTTATCAAGACGAAATAATGCGTTTTCAATCTCTAGACTATGTTGCTTTCAATGAAAATCTTAGAAAAAGGGTTCCTACCAATGTTCTAGTTGATAGAATTCCTGAACTTAATGATGATTTGGCTATTCGAAATAATGAGCTAGGTTATTCTCTTGAGTATAGGCTCACAAAGTTCTGTCAAAAGAATGCTTATAATGATGAATTGGTTGTGCAATACGAAGGGCCAAAGGAGGAACCTATACCTCCCAAAGTTGATCTTGGGGACTTTTGTCCCATTAAGAGCCTGTTTGGGACTGCTTCGCTCCAGAAAACACAAGCCAAACGGGGTAACTCCATGATATGTCGCTCCACAAAAAAACCTGAATCTGGGGCATAACTCCCAGTTTTTTATGAAGCTCTTCAGGGGGTGCTCCAAAAACCTCTGGAAGCTGGAGTTGGGTGGAAATTACCCACCACTGCCACCAGTAAGTGGATACCCCTTCGTTTCCCCCCCCTCGACCAATCAAATAGATCCTTTCCACCAAATTTCTCATTCTTGAAGCTGGAGCTAGATGGAAGCCAAACATTCTCTTTGGTAGTGCTACAACTTTTGAATGAAACAGCTCCAAAGTGAATTTAATGGAGCGAAACTGATTTTGGTGAAGCGAAGCAGTCCCAAATAGGCTCTAAATTTAGCCCATTCGATTACTTTTGCTTGCCTCAAAGAGAACTTTCTGCCGAACATAGAGAATATGAAATGAGTTATAATAACCTATCTTACTATTATGGCAATACCTAGATCTATCCTTGCTTTTTATGCCTAGCTAGGGGCGTTAAACGATAGCGCTTGTTGGGAGGCAACCCAATTTTATTTTTATTACTTGCTTTTTGCTCCTGTTTAGAAATAAATAATTTATCTAGCATCTGTTTTGGTTGTGTTTTTTGTGTTTAATTAGTGTTTTTGCCAAGTAGAACCGTTGGGAAGACTTGGGGAAAGTCTTGATATCTTCCTGTAAAAAAACAGAAACTTTAGCGCTCACGAGAACTGCTGCCATTTTTATTTGGAAAGTGATATTAGGTTAATTCTTTTTACAGATGATTAATAGATAAATTCCTCACGCCCAGCAATTTATTTTAGAATTTTTGCGGTTCCAGATCTTGCGCTAGCTACAGATTACTACAGACTGTTCTGTTTTTGACAGATTCTGTTTTTCGTGTGTTGTTTGCTTATTTTGAGGAATCTATGGCTAGTAAAATAGTTTATAAACCATAGAGAAGTTGGAATACAGTAGGTTTAACACCAATATAAATAAAGAATGAGTTAATTACAGTACCTTGAAGTGGTGTTTTGTTTTCTTTCGCTAACGGAGCTCACGAGATTTTCTACTTTAAGTTTTGTGTTGTGAATTTTTCAAGTTTTGGGTAAAGATTTGATGGATTATGGAACAAGGAGTGGCAAGAGCCTAAGCTTGGGGATTCCCATGGCACCCTCAAGATAATCTAAGGACACCTGAAATCCAAAGCTTGGGGATGCCCCGGAAGGCATCCCCTCTTTCGTCTACTTATATCGGTAACTTTACTTGGTGCTATATTTTTATTCACCACATGATATGTGTTTTGCTTGGAGCGTCTTGTATGATTTGAGACTTTGCTTTTTAGTTTACCACAATCATCTTTGATGTACACAACTTTTGAAAGAGCCATACATGATTTGAATTTGTTAGAATACTCTATGTGCTTCACTTATATCTTTTTGAGTTATATAGTTTTGCTCTAGTACTTCACTTATATCTTCTAGAGCATGGTGGTGGATTTGTTTTGTAGAAACTATTAATCTCTCATGCTTCACTTAGATTATTTTGAGAGTCTTAAATAGCATGGTAATTTCCTTAAATAATCCTTGTCGGAGTAAATAGCCATGGGTAGCCTAGCCGGCTTCCCCTGGCCCTTCTGAAAAAGTTACGAGCCCGTCCGGCTCTCAAGAATCCAAGACATGGGGCCGCCTTCCCCTTGCTGGCTGTCACCCAGGCCGGCTTTCGGAAGGCGGCCCGACTTTAGCCCTCATGAAGAAAGCCATGGGAGGGCAGACTTCGAGAAGCCGGCTGCGAGAAGGCCGACTCCAAGAAGCCGGCTCCCATAAAGCGGTCGAGACCGTACCCTCAAAGTTTGCATCCACCTAGCGGCGATGTGACGGGGTGTGGCTACAGTGAAGCCTGCCACCCCCTAATCCCGGAGCATGCCTGGCACAGTGCGCTGTACGGAGTGGGCATGACCCGTCCGGCGTGGCACTGTTGCCATGTTGACCCTGATGTCACTCACGACGGGCCGCCAGCGCGGCCCACGGGCGGTGGGCCCCTTCGGGCAGAGAGACGCCCGAAGGCGGCCATGCCTCCCTCAGTCGGCTCGAGATGGGGCCGGCTCCCCGCAGCCGGCTCGCTTCCCCCCTCGAAGGAGACGCCCCATTAAGGAGACAAGACGCGGTAAGGCAACAGTGATCGCCCGCCGGACGGCGGCACTGTAGCCACGCTTACCTCGACGAAGCCCTCGTCATCAGGTTGAGGCAACAGTAACCAGCCACCGACAAGACCCTTGGCGGTGGGGCCTGCCTGTTGCCAAGGAGTTGGCAGCCGGCGGGACCCACCAGCCGGCGGGCCCCAGCAGTCGACGCAGAAGCCGGCAAGTGCAGTCACAAATGGCTGGGCCCCGCGCCTAGTCGGATTACCATTGTACCCCCGGGGGGTAGGCCTATATAAACCCCCCGGGACGCCCATGCAAAGGGTTGGAACCCCCAGCTAGTTTTATACACCACACAAGGAGAAGAAGCAAGCTAGCCATGCCCTTCTTCCTCCTCCCACCGAATAGCTCAAGGAGCATTGTGTAGCTACTTGTCCATCTAGTGATCATGCGGAGACCCCGCAGAGCAGTAGTAGGGGTGTTATCTCCACGGAGAGCCCCGAAGCTGGGTAAGATTCGCCAGCGTGCATGTCTTCGCCTCATCCCGTTTCCAGGCACCGGCGACGTCTTACTGGCTCCCACAATGATAAGCCACCCATTGGCATATGTCGCACCTACCACCCGACAATCCTAATATGCAAGCTATTCAAGATGAGTAAAAAAATCTTATGAGTGTTTCAAATACTAAGAGAAGTTTGATGCTTGATGATTGTTTTGAGATATGGAGGTGATAATATCAAAGTCGTGCTAGTTGAGTAGTTGTGAATTTGAGAAATGCTTGTGTTGAAGTTTGCAAGTCCCGTAGCATGCATGTATGGTAAACGTTATGTAACAAATTTGAAATATGAGGTGTTCTTTTGATTGTCCTCCTTATGAGTGGTGGTCAGGGACGAGCGATGGTCTTTTCCTACCAATCTATCCCCCTAGGAGCATGCGCGTAGTGCTTGGTTTTTGATGACTTCTAGATTTTTGCAATAAGTATGTGAGTTCTTTATGACTAATGTTGAGTCCATGGATTATACGCACTCTCACCCTTCCATCATTGCTAGCCTCTTCGGTACCGTGCATTGCCCTTTCTCACATTGAGAGTTGGTGCAAACTTTGCCGGTGCATCCAAACCCCGTGATATGATACGCTCTTTCACACATAAACCTCCTTATATCTTCCTCAAATCAGCCACCATACCTACCTACTATGGCATTTCCATAGCCATTCCGAGATATATTGCCATGCAACTTTCCACCATTCCGTTTATCATGACACATTCATCATTGTCATGTTGCTTAGCACGATCATGTAGTTGACATAGTATTTGTGGCAAAGCCACCATTCATAATTATTTCATACATGTCACTCTTGGTTCACTGCATATCCTGGTACACCGCGGGAGGCATTCATATAGAGTCATATCTTGTTCTAAGTATCAAGTTGTAATTCTTGAGTTGTAAGTAAACACAAGTGCGATGATCATCATTCATAGAGCTGTTGACACACAAACACGTCCCGTGTACCCTCGACGCCGGGGGTGATGCACCGCAGCTCACGTCGAACGAGACCCGACCGACAACGCGATACGCAGGACAGTCGGCGGGCGCTTTTGCAGACCCGAAACCCCGCGCACCCGGGAGGGACCCCGCCAAGGATTGCGGCGGGTATTGGCTTCCCTAGGTCGATTCGCTCGCCCCTAGAGCCTCGTGGATCGCTGCCCTCCAACGCGAAGAACGAGAAAGAAAGATACAAGGGTAAGGGATAAAAGTAGATGAACACAAAAGTGTAATTGATAGATTGGTTCGATTGGTGTTGTTTCAATCGGCCGTCACCCGAAACATATATAAGAGGCAGCTGGACTTTCCGTACAAGCAAAGAATTTATCTAGGCTTTCCTTACAAGAAAATTACATCAATTCACGTCCAAAACCCTAGTCAAATTCGGACTGGTTTATCCGAACTTTCCAAAACTCTTCGGTTTAAACTGGCTGCACCTTGCGGGTCTTTTTTGCGGTGGTAAACGATCTCGGATGAAAACAAGCCCAAAAGCAATCTTGACCGTTTCGACGAGACGCACAACTTTCATGTTGAAGGTTTTTTGATCAGAGATCATCTTGGGGGTCATATCGGTCTCGGAACACAGGCTATTTCCTCGCGCTACCCGTCAGATATGTGTCTGGTGGGGCGCGCCACATCTTGCCTCGTGACAGGGCTGCACTCCGATTGCTCTAACTTTTGCATATGAACTCGGATTTGAATGATTTTTATATCAAAATTGATTTTTTCGACGAGACGAAGACAACCCGTGTAGATCATTTTTCCATCCGAGATCATCTGAATAACCTTTTGAGCCCATCTTCAACTTCTCGTTCGATTGACTATCACAGCCTCCAACCCGGCAAGTTTTCCATCCGAGTAAGCTTTCCACACCGGCAATGTTTCTACCCGGCAAGCTTTCACACCGGCAAGGTTTCACTCCGGCAAGGTTTGTACTCCGGCAAGGGTTCCTCCCTGACAAGGTTTCTCCCCCGGCAAGATTTCACACCGGCAAGCTTCCACACCGGCGATCTTTCTGTGCCGGCAAGCTTTCCACGCCGACAAGCCTTCTCGCCGGCAAGCTTTCACACCGGCAAGATTTTACCCCGGCAAGGTTTTCGCCCTGGCATGCTGCTTTATGATCGTACCACTTTTGAGCGTCAACACATGCCCCCCTGTTTTTCGGTAAAGCTAGCGTGCCGAAAAATACTTGTACAAAGTTTGTTCTAAGGACGATGTCAACACTCCATCGGCCATTTATATGTTCTTAGGAAGATAAGTATATATCGGCCATGTCTTGTGTGAACTTTCTGATGCAAACTTGGGTGAAACCTTCTCAGCTTTAACAATCCGGTGATAAAGTTCCATAGATATGTATCTCAATGTCATCCTCCGAACCATATTGTTCACCCTTTTGCTAGGATTTTGTAGACAATCAAGAATAAACTTTCTCCAATCCTTACTTTCGCCTGTATAAAAATTTCATTTGTGGCCGAAGCTGTGGACTTCGGTTCGGCCTTACCTATGTTGACGAGACTAAGCATCGGCTATTGAGAGAAATGCAATACAACATGATGGACATGGTAGCCGGATGCTTGATATGCCAACTCTCTCCAATTGTCATGTCTACATATATGAACAATTTTAATGCAACCCAAGGTAAATTCTTCATCTAGACATACCCCAAGATAAACTATAAGTGATTCGTCAAAACACATTGATAACCCTTTGATATTTGTTGCACTACTCATAATGAATCACCAAAAGCCTCAATATGTATAGCACCTATAGCAAGTAACAGAGTCAATCCGAATAACAATGCATATTCGGCCTTGATTAATCATGCATAAAAATATTCTAAGCGGCACGAGGCTTCAAAAAATAGTACCATAAAGAAATATATAAACAATACCAACACCTTGGCCATTGCTACAAACTGAACCATCAAAATATAATCTCCACGGTACTAATGAGACAAGGTTTATATCAATGTCATACTTTTCATCAATCCAATGTTCAACAATAAATTTAGCAACGATTTGGCCTTTCATGGATTTTAGAGATTCATAAGCCAAATCATATTCAATTAAAGCATAAGCCCACTTGCCAATTCTACCACTAAGAATTGGCCTATGCAACATGTATTTAATGACATCGGTTTGACAAGCTACTATACAAGCACTCGGCACTAAATAATGTCTCAATTTTGTGCAAGCATAATATAAGCATAGACATAGTTTCTCAATAAATGTATACCTTGTCTCGCTCTCCAATCAAACTAAGGATGATGTTAGAATACTACACCGGCCATGCATTGACATACTCTTAGGACGATAGATAAATATCAGCCATTACCATGTAAACTTCATTCAAAGCACATATAGCCGAAATAAACAAATGAAATGACAAATCAAGTATTTCGGCCCTTTGGATCAGCAACAAACTTGTAGCTAATCAAATGTATAGTGACTTGGTAATACCCTCTCATGACGTAAGAAATTATATTGCATCCATGGATTAAAATAAGCCCATCGAGGGTTACCAATCATACCTGATGACGAATTCCATGGCATAGGCATTAATGGCATAGTTCAAGAATATGGATAATGTGTAGACCAAAGATGTTGAAACCTTCGGCTTGGTCCTTCATAGTTTTTACTCTTTTCCTTCTTCACTTTTGCCGCACTTCTTGTAATGGAGGCTTGCACATAATTCTTATTTTGAGCACTTCCTTTGGGAACCCATGCCATGTTCCTTTCTTCAAGTTCTTGTGCACTAAGTTTGTGTAATTCCCTCTTTTGCCAATACGATAAGCCGAGTGGGCATCTCGGCTGTGATTCCGTTTTGACCAATGGAAATTCCTTTTTGACCTTGTGCACTCTCAACTTCTTTTCTTCAGATTTGGCACTTTGACTCTCAATAATTGCTTGCTTCGTCTCATTGCCTTTTGTAGCCAATGTCAACACTTTAATTGGCTCTTTATTATTTGAGATCAAATCTGAAGTAGCACACTTACGACCATCTCTTTTCACGCGGTAGACTTGCCTGACCACCTCTTTCTTCATCCTTGAGCTCTGGACCGATTCCTTATGATTGAAACGGTCTTTAACATGTGATTGTTCAGATATTGATCTTCTCGGAGCTGCATAATATTGGTGAGATGGTCTAAAATAAGATGGAGAATGTGCCCTTGTATCATACCTATCCCATGATGGATATGGATCTATATGAGCATAGGGAGGCATCCACGGCATTGTCATTGGCGGCCCAAAACAAGGATATGAATATGTTGCATTAAAATTCTCACTTTGCCAATACCGATCCTCATATTTGCGCCTTGGGGGTGATCTTGGTTTCTTTGCCTGATTGGGCCGATAAGCATTCTTCTCTTCACTCTTCTTTTGATATTTCTCCAATAGTTCAGCGAAGGTGATTTTTGATCTTTTACACTTGCGCTTATTTCGGCCTTTGTTTTCTTTTGGTTTGCTTTCATCGATTGTTGGATTTGCTTGCTGCCCCCCAGTCCTTGGCGTCTCCATTGTAGCTTCGATGGAATTCTCACCCTCAAGATTATGTTCATTATGCTCTTCAACAATTTCTTTACTTGAAAGCTTGATCCCATCACCTGCAGTTTTTACCTTCTCTTTAAATGGATCGCGTTGAAGCAGCCGATGCAAAAACTTTTTGCCATTTGGACCAATCGGAATAGACTGGTCATCTCTTGGTGTTTCAACAAACTTCAATCGTCCTTTTTCAATGGCCGATTTAACTATTTGATGAAACATGTTGCAATCCTCAAAATTATGCTTGGACGAATCATGCAACTTACAATACATTCGTCCTTGGATTGATGGCTTAACATGGTGATCAAGAATTGTAATGTAATTATTTTTCAGCAACAAATCAAATATTTGATCACACATGCTTGAATTGAAGGTATACTTCTTGTTTTCTAGCCGATCTTGCTGTGAGAACGGCTTTGGAATTAAGCAAACGAATGGTTCATATTTTGCATCACACCATTCGGCTATGCATTGTGTTTTGCACTCTATCTCCGATGTCTTTGGGTAAGATATTATACTAGCATCAGTTTTCTCAATAGAATTTAATCTTGGCTTTAAATTTCTAGAACGAAAATAGTTAGAACAGACATGTCTCAATTGATACCAAGTTCAAGCCAAGTATGAAATAAGCAAAGCTACCCAAATAGATATGAACTTTAGATAAAGCAAAGCAACGGGGAAAGCTTTGGCTGTAATAATAAGTCACTATCGGTCTTTATAAATGGCGTAATGGGTTGACCGATGTGCTCAATAACAACTTTATTGCTAGCAAGTAAATTACCCTTCTTCATTGGTCTTTCAAAATTACTTATTAGAATTTTTCTAATAGATGCATCAACAATAAAGTTGTGGCCAAATCTGAAAATAGGTAAATTACTTGCTAGACATACCTCTTCAAATATGTTGGGAGAGCGTGATGATTTCATATGATGAATAATATTGTGCTTTGCTTCTGGATGACTTCCCAACACCATGTCACAATTTTCTTCTTGATTTCGTGCATCATAAATTTGAAGATCTCCGTCAACCAAACTTTGTTCGGCTACTTGCTCTTGTCCTTGAAGCTTGTCAATTTCTATGGCACGAAACTCATAGGGCAGGAAGTAGGTTCCATTAACTTCAGAAAAATCAAACATGGTTGTTTCGCTATGCTTGCCATGCCCTTTCTCAATAATGCTTGCCTCTTTGGATTTGATGGATTCGTAATATATACTACTTGATTCGGCTTTTTCAACCGAAGCACTTTCAAGTTCCGAATCATCCTTCTTTTCATTGATACTACCAATTGGCAATGCTTCTTTTATCTGAGCCAATTCTTTTTCTATTTGTTTCTGGCGGCGAGCGGCAAAGTTGGCTTTAAGTTTTTTCTCAATTTCAGCCCACTCCGGATATTATTGCCCCCCCAATGTTTTTAGACTCTTTCGGCAATGACACACGGGTGTTGCTGAAATTTTGCAATAGTGTAGGGGGTGTATAATATGATGTAGTACTAGGTAAAGGCATATGCATTGTTGTAAAACCATATTTTTTCTCGCCAATTTTATCAATTGCCAAAGATTCATCTTCTTGCAAAACTCTAGCTTTTATTGCGGCATAATCAGGAAATAGCCCCTTTTCATGTTGTTCAAGGCAAAGAGCACTAATCCTCTTATTTTGGGCTAAACTCTTCAATGCAACCACTACTACTTCATCTTCTACAATATTGGGCACAACCTCTCTTGTAAAATTTACATTTATTCGGCTATGACCAGGAAGGTGTGAAGCCGAATTATGAACATCTACAGTTGTGTATGGTGCTGAAAAATTACTGAGATGGGGTGTAGCATATGACGGTTGAGAGTAATTGGCTGAATAGCTAGTAGTAGCATGGCCGATTCTCCCATCCATCGGCATGGTTGAACTAGTATATTGCAAATTAGTTGCCGATGAATAAAAAGGTGAAACACTTTGTCGCATGATATTGGAAGTTCCTACAAGAGGTGTTTCAACTTGATTGCCCAAACTCATCATGTTATTCATCGGCATATAAATTTTTGGGGTTGCCGATGCATGGGAGTTGGGATACATATGTTGCATGCTGCTAAAATTATATGAAGTAGAATCATGGAGATTTTGTAGCATCGGCCCTTGCACATAATTAGATATATGATTGATAAAGCTAGGGCTACCCGATACATTATTCTCATCAGATGATCTAGCAACAACATATGCATTATTTGCATCTACATATGTGAATTGGGTATTCATATTACCTTTGTAGATTGCAAACCCTAGATGACGATCTCTTCGTAGCAAGAACGGGCTGGAGATCGTTCAAAGCTTCGTCCCCAGCGGAGTTACCAAAAAGTGTGTTGACACACGAACACGTCCCGTGTACCCTCGACGCCGGGGGTGATGCACCGCAGCTCACGTCGAAGGACACCCGACCGACAGTGCGATACGCAGGACAGTCGGCAGGTACTTTTGCAGACCCGAAACCCCGCGCACCCGAGAGGGACCCCGTCAGGGATTGCGGCGGCTATGGGCTGCCCTAGGTCGATTCGCTCGCCCCTAGAGCCTCGTGGATCGCTGCCCTCCAACACGAAGAACGAGAAAGAAAGATACAAGGGTAAGGGATAAAAGTAGATGAACACAAAAGTGTAATTGATAGATTGGTTCGATTGGTGTTGCTTCAATCGGCCGTCACCCCCAACATATATAAGAGACGGCTGGACTTTCCGTATAAGAAAAGAATTTATCTAGGCTTTCCTTACAAGAAAATTACATCAATTCACGTCCAAAACCCTAGTCAAATTCGGACTGGTTTATCCGAACTTTCCAAAGCTGTTCGGTTTAAACTGGCTGCACCTTGCGGGTCTTTTTTGCGGTGGTAAACGATCTCGGGTGTAAACAAGCCCAAAAGCAATCTTGACCGTTTCGATGAGACGCACAACTTTCATGTTGAAGGTTTTTTGATCAGAGATCGTCTTGAGGGTCAGATCGGTCTCGCAACACAGGCTATTTCCTCGCGCTGCCCGTCAGACATGTGTCTGGTGGGGCGCACCACATCTCGCCTCATGACAGGGCTGCACTCCGATTGCTCTAACTTTTGCATACGAACTCGGATTCTAATGACTTTTATATCAAAATCGATCGTTTCGACGAGAAGAAGACAACCAGTGTAGATCATTTTTCCATCCGAGATCATCTGAATAACCTTTTGATCCCATATTCAACTTCTTGTTCGATTGACTATCATAGCCTCCAATCCGGCAAGTTTTCCATCCGAGTAAGCTTTCCACACCGGCAATGTTTCTACCCGGCAAGCTTTCACACCGCAAGGTGTCACTCCGGCAAGGTTTGTACTCCGGCAAGGGTTCCTCCTTGACAAGGTTTCTCCCCCGGCAAGATTTCACACCGGCAAGCTTCCACACCGGCGATCTTTCTGTGCCGTCAAGCTTTCCATGCCGGAAAGCCTTCACGCCGGCAAGCTTTCACCCTGGCAAGGTTTTCGCCCTGGCATGCTGCTTTATGATCGTACCACTTTTGAGCGTCAACAAGAGCATTGTCCCCAAAAAAGGCAAAAAAAGGAAGGCCAAAAAAAGGGACAATGCTACAATCCTTTGCCACACTTGTGCTTCAAAGTAGCACCATAATCTTCATGATAGTGTCGGGGGTTTGGTGCGACATATGCCAACAGATGGCTTATCATGGTGGGGGCGAGTAGAACATCGCCGGTGCCTGGAAACGGGATGAGGCGAAGACATGCACGCCGGCGGATCTTACCCAGCTTCAGGGCTCTCCGAGGAGATAACACCCCTACTGCTGCTCTACGGGGTCTCCGCATGATCACTATGGTCAAGTGTTTACAAGGTTGCTCCTTGAGCTGTTTCGGGTGGCTGGAGAGGGCAAGGCTAGATCTCTCCTTCTATCTGGTGTGTCTAGAACTACTGGGATCCAACCCTTTGCATGGGTGCCCTGGGGGGTTTATATAGGCCTACCCCCCAGGGGTACAATGGTAATGTGACTGGGCGCAGGTCCAGCCGTCAGTGTCTCCGACCTCCGACTTCTCCGCCGACTGCTGGGGCCCGCCGACTGCTGGGCCCCGCCGACTGGTCTGGTACGGAGCCGACAGGCCGCGTCCGCCGCGGGCGGGTCTTGCCGGCTGCTGATTACTATAGCCGTGCTCCTGATGATGCAAGCTTGGTCATGGGGTCGTGGCAACAGCCCCGCTGCCTGGACGGCGATCACTATGGCCACTCCCCATCTCTTCTTGATTAACGGCGCGTGGGCCCCAGGGAGGGCTCGGCCGACTCCCTCGGGCCGACTCCCGATGGGTCCGACTAGCGGTTCTCCCGTTGTCTTCTGAGGTCTCGCTGACTGGTGGGCCCCGCTGCCTCCAGGCCGTACAAACAAGCCGTTGTGGGCGCAGGACTTGGTATAGTGGTGCTGATGTCAGGGCCGGCCTAGCAAAAGTGCCACGCCGCAGGGAGATCTTCCCAAGTACGGCGTGCTGTAGCCATGCCTGCCCTTGGTAAGGGACGGGGAGTGGGCTTCACTTTAGCCACGCCCCTGCCCCGTCCCCTTCGATGAGGTCACGGTTTGTTGGAGTCGCCGGCCGACTCCCCAAAGACGGCTTCTCTGGAAGTCGTCCCTGGGACTCGGCCGTGAGCGGGCAGTCGGCCACCTCGCCGTAGACTCCCAGGAGGCGGCTCTTTGCCCTGGGGTCTTGAGGGGCGCAGCCTGTCCCGATGTCTCGAAAGGTTATGGGCCTCGGGTTGGCCTACCCGTGGCCCATTACTCCGACAGTAGTGCCCGAAGCTGGTGAGGCGCCGTGGACGATCGGCCAAGAAGCCTCAGCAGTTTCCCTCTCCGGAGCTCAACACATGATCTTGATTGACTTCTGCCAGGCCGACTAAAAGGAGTCGGACTTTCCCAACTCGGACTCACACTATTCCGACTTGCTGAGTAGCACGAACGTCGCGGTGGGATTTCAAGTGGTGTGCTAGCTAAGCTTCCAGGCCGCCGCCCATACCTGGCCTGTCACGCGAGGGCACGTGGCCAGGCCGTCCTGCCAGCCCACGCGCGCGACGGGACAGGCCCATAGGCGGGGCCCGCCACTACCGCGCCTCGGCGCCCGAGCGGATCCGCTGCGGCCCCGACGGGTGGTTGGGATTCCCGCAAAGTTACCGCGCGCAGTAACTTTACGTGGATCGTGGGGGTCATGGGGCTGCAGGCGCAGTAAATCCCCATGTCCGCCCCCTCGGCTTCGCAGCCTGTAGGGCTATAAGTAGGGGGAAGAGGGGGCACGCGCGCCCCTCCTTCCCACTACCCCTCGCTTCTTCCTCCTCGCAGCTCCTCGCTCTCTTGCTTCCTCCTCTCTTCTTCGCTTCTTCGCTCCGCCGCACGCCCAAGCTCTGGCGGACGCCACGGCGTTAGCTTCGCGATGAGCTCTTCCTCCGCTGTCGCGCCTCCCCCAGTGCGCTCCGGCACCTGGGACGGCTCCAAGGTCCACGAGGACCACATCGAGTTCCTCCGCCGGACCCGTCGGCTTCCCAGCGAGGATCGCGTGCAGGTGCGCCTCGCGCCGGAGGGGGAGATTTCCCCCGCCCCGTAGGAGGGCGCGCGGGTCATCTTCCCCTCGCACTGCCTGCACGGGCTGGGGCTGCCGGCGAGCAGCTTCTTCCGGTCGTTTATGGAGTTCTACGGACTCCAGCCGCACCACCTCACCCCAACACGGTGGTGAAGCTGTCCGCCTTCGTGGCTTTGTGCGAAGGCTTCCTCGGAGTCCTCCCCACCCTCGAGCTCTGGGGGGGTTCTTCTTCTCCAAGCTCGGCACCCAAGCCGCGGGCGTGCCGGCTCAGTGCGGCGCCTTCATCGCCGTGCGGAGGACAGGAGCCGACAACCACTTCCCCTCCATCTCGCTGCTGAAGTCAGAGAAGATGTGGCAGCGGTCCTACTTCTACGTCAGGAACGTCGCCACGAGGGGCGACTGGGTCAATCTGCCGGCCTTCGAAGCCGGCCCGCCGGCTGGCAGACTTCCCAACTGGTCGTACCGGGCCAGGTCGCTGACGCCTGTGGGAGCCAGCGCCATCACGCGACTCCGAGTGCTGACGCAGTCGGAGGGGCTGACTGGTCCAGACCTGCTGGCGGCCTTCGTCTCGCGCTGAGTTCTCGCACTCCAAGGCCGCCCTCACATGATGTGCCAGATGAGCGGGGGCCGTGACCCGAGTCGGATGTGCATCAAGGACATGCCTCACGGAGAGGTGGCCCTTATGGTGAACTACCTCTCGGACAGTAGGCTCCCGGAGGACTGGCGATTCGGCAAGGAGCCATACTCCCGCGCCAACCCCCCGCCCGTGGTGAGTCGCCTTTCTTTTCTTTGAGTTGTCTTCTTCTTGCCGAGTCTTGTTCTGACCAGTCGGCTTTCGATTAGAATCTCCTTCTTCACCCACCAGCCGGCACCTTGGGGCCAGCCCGTGAGTTCGTCGCCGACCGGGCGGAGAGCGACGTCGACGACCCTGATCTGGGGGCGGCGGCTCTGGAAGACGACACCGAGGGAGGAGGAGGGACGACAGGCGACTTCAGGCCCTCGGCTACCTTTGCCGACTGGCCTGAAGACGAGGCCGAGGGAGGAGTCGCCCCTCACCATCGGCCAGGAGCCGGCCAGCCGGGCGCAGGCTCTTCTGCCGCGTCGGGCGCTCCAGGCGGCGGGAAGAAGCGCCAGGCTGCGCCGACTTTGTTCGGCAGCCGGCCGAAGAAGCCCAAGGGCTCGGCTGCGGTGACCCGGCGGGACGAGGCGGCCGCGAAGGCCATCCGCTTCCGTAAGGAAGTGAAGAAGCCGCTGTTGGTCTCTGCGTAAGTATTCTATCTTCAAAATTTATTCTTTCTTCTCGTTTTGTCTGAGTCTCTGCTCGCCCTTCTTTCTTCAGGGCTCCCCTCTCTCTTTAGCGGGTTGCCGCCGCCTCCGTCATGGGGTCAGCGGAGACGTCCGCCACCACTCGGCGGATAGACCCCGCTGCTGACCTCCGGGAGGCAACGGAGCGGAATGCGTGCGAGAGGCACAATGAAGAAGAAGCCCTCCGCCTAGAGAAGGCGGAGGCCGACAGGGCGGAGGCCTCTGCTAAGAAGAAATTAGCAGAGGCCGAAGCCGCCGCCGCAGCGAAGCAGCAGGCCGAGGAAGCCGCACGCCGCCAGTCGGCCCTGCTGGTTACCCCACTGAACTCTGTGCCGCCGCCTCCAGAGGTCATGGGGCAGACCGGAGAAGCCGGCGGGGAGAACCTTATCGAGGAGAGGGAAGGCGGCGAACCCTCTACTCCGGGCGCGAACGCTCCGCCGCTGCCTCCGCTGCCGTCTGAAGGTGCGCAGGCCGAGCAACCGGCGGACCCTCCGGTGCCGCCGACCGAAGAGGGGGCCGTGGCGAGGCTGCTCCTCCAGGTTGGCTCGCCAGCGCGCCGTCACCTGGAGAAGGCGACTTCGGCGCCTCGCCCCTGGAAGCCGGCACCGCCAGCTCGGCGGCTCCAGACACCGAAGCAACAAGCGCCGCACTTGTTGGGTGGGTGCGAGGAGGCGGCACAGGGCCGCTGAACCGGGCGCTCCTGGACGTCCAGGCGAAGCTCTGTACTGAGGGTGATGCCCTCCAGAGCTGCACCAAGGCGTTCCTAGCGTCGCGGGCGGCCGTCCGGGTATGTTTTTTCTTTGAGCCTTGTTTTCTTGTTCTTCTCTGTGGGGGCGCGCCAGCGCACCCACTGGGTGTAGTCCCCGAGTTTCGGGCCGGCTACTGAGCAGGCGGCTCGGAACTCCAATTTGATGAACTTCTGGGCATTAATTTTGTCTGAAATGCTTGTTGCAGGACTACCACAACCTCCGCGTCACCGCCTTCAACCGTAATGTTGAAGAGTTGGGCAAGCGGACCGCCGACTTGGCGGAGAGCTGGAGTAAGTCCTTCTCCCTTTCCTCTTCTCTGCGGGGGCGTGCTAGCGCACCCGCGGGCTGTAGTCCCCGAGATTCGGGCCGACTGCTGAGCAGTCGGGCCGGATCTCCCCGGCAACCTACTTTACTGACATTTGTTGTCTTTTCTTTCTTTCCTTCAGGGGCCAACGCTGCTCTTCAACAGCAGCTGAGCGAAGCCAACTCCGCCCTGCTCGCCAAAGGAGAGGAGTGCAGCAAACTCGCCGCGGAGCGCGATCTGCTGACCACTCAGTTGGCAGAGCAGAAGGAGCTACTCGGGAAGTCGCAGAGGGAGGCGGAGGAGACGGAAACCGCCCACCTGGACGAGTTCGCGAGCGAGCGCTCTTCCTGGTCTGACAAGGAGGTGCTGCTGTCCTCCGGCTTCCACGAGATCGAAGACATCGTTGATGGTGAGTCTCTCTATTTTCTTTCTTCGAGCTGCCGACTTAGATCGTGCTGACTCCTGGTTTTTGACTTGCTCTTTTGTTTCTTCGTGTCTTTTGCAGACTTCTTCCCTGGGCAGTCGCAGGCTGTTATCCAAGCCATCGAGGCCGACCGTGCAAGTCGGAGGGCGGAGGGCGCGGAGATTGCCGCCGATGCCCCCCGAACTCTTGATGAATACATCTTGAGCATCGAGGCTCGCCTCCGGCCGGCTCACCGGATGCTGCGCCGGCTTCAGCGCGTCGGCGCCCAGGTGATCTCCGCCCTTTGGTCGGATATGCAGCCTTCACGCACCCCCAGTCTGACGGCCAACTGGTTGGAGGTTGTGGCTGGTTGCCTCAAGGCCTGGAAGGGCTCTTCGGCCCAGGCTGGAGCACGCCGGGCCTTGGAGTTCATCAAGGCGTGGTACCCAGGGCTAGATCTAGACTGGTTGGCCGTGCTTCGGTCGGAGGCCCAGCCGGAGCTGGCGGCTATGGAAGACGCTCTCGTTAAGCATGCCGTGGCGATCGCCGAGTACACCGATATGAGCGTCTTCGTCCCCGAGCGGTCTGAAGACGGCGAGGAGGTCCCGCCGGAGTGGTTTGGGATGAACCCAGACTACGGCGAAGACTCGGCGGAGGTGATTGGCTCCAGCGTCGAGGAGGAGGATGAGGGCGAGGCGGAGGCACTAGAAGACGGAGCCGACGACCAGCCTCAGCCCGACCGCGCCTCCAGCAACGAGCCACGTGCGACCGACCCGACTGCTGCCGGAGGCGATCAAGCCGAGACTAGCCGACCAACCGCCCCAACGCCTGACGCTGGCGCCTCCTCCGACCCCTCGACTCCGCCTGCCGCCTCCTAAGCTGCCGCTGTGTCTTTTGTTTTATCTGCTTCAGTAGTCTTTTGAAGAACTTGTTAATTCGCACAATTCCACCCGCGGGGTGTATTTTGAACCTCTGCTTGACAATTCGGCCAAGGGCCTATGTTATGTAAATCTATATATCTATCCTTTCTTGCTCATTGTTCTTTTGGCTATTTTCCTTTGCCGCTTTCTCTTAGTTGCCTGCCTTGTCGATCGGACAGCCGCTCTGCGGACTGTCACTGGATCAAGTGCCGGCTACTTTGGGAAAGCAAGTACTTAGCTATTTTCGAGACTGTTTGAGCAAGTTAGGTAGAAGACGACCATCCGACTATCCAAGAATTGGTTTGCAAGAAAGGCCGGAAGCCGTCTTGAGCTATGTTTTATGCTTTGAGTCCTTAGCCATTTTTCGTGCGAGCACCCATTCTACCTTACCTCTGCCCACCGTACAGTCGCTCTGCGAGCTGCGGCTTCTGACAGAAGACGGCTTAAGTGTTATGCACTACTTGTCCGGCTGCAGGAAGCGTTTCATAGTGCAAGGCGGCAAGTCCCCAGGCCGACTTGTTGAGCCCGGTGCCAAGCGGCATGATAAAAGAGTAACATACTTGTAGGCATAATTTTTATCATACAGACAAAAGAGGGCAGTCCCCAAGCTTGTCTCGGGGGGCCCGAAGTCTTGGTACTTTAATACAAAATGTAGCATGGTACATACTGCATCAACTGTAAAATCTTCGGAGAAGATTTGCGTTCCATGGCCGCTCTGTCTCCTTGCCGGAGTCGTCCCTCTTGCATGCTCGGGGCTTCTAAGCGTCGATCAGGTAGTAGGAATCGTTGCCTAGTACTTTGCTGATGATGAAAGGGCCTTCCCAAGGCGGCGACAGCTTGTGCTGGCCGGCTGTTCGCTGGATCAACCGGAGCACAAGGTCGCCTTCTTGGAAAGATCTTGGCCTGACCTTCCTGTTGTGGTATCGGCGCAGGCTCTGCTGGTAGATGCTGGACCGGCTGAGTGCCAATAGCCGGCCCTCTTCCAGCAGATCGACACCATCTTGTCGTGCTTCTTCTACTTCTTCCTTGGTGTACATGGTGACTTGTGGGGAGTCGAACTCTATGTCCGTTGGGATGACAGCTTCGGCACCGTAGACGAGGAAGAAGGGCGTGAAGCCGGCTGATTTGTTTGGAGTCGTGCGCAGACTCCAGAGGACGGCTGGCAGCTCGTCGAGCCAGCAGCCGGTCGAGCGCTCCAGAGGCTCGATCAGCCGAGGCTCGATCAGCCGCGGCTTGATGCCGGAGAGGGCGTTTGACTGCGGGTGGGCGACGGACGCTAGGTCCAGTCGGATGCCCTGTGTTGCGCAAAAACAGGCCAAGGCGCCTTTGGCAAAATTGGTGCCGTTGTCGGTGATGATGCTGTGTGGTATGCCGTACCGAATTGTAATATCGGTGATGAAGGTCACGGCAGTCGGACCATTCAGTTTCTTAATTGGCTTCACTTCCACCCACTTGGTGAACTTGTCCACTGCGACTAGTAGGTGAGTTAGTCCACCTCGTGCTGTCTTGAATGGTCCCACCATGTCCAGACCCCAAACTGTGAAAGGCCAGGCAATGGGGATGGTCTTGAGCGCAGAAGCCGGCTGGTGCGGCTTGGAGCTGAACTTCTGACACCCTTTGCATTTTTGGACCAACTCCTTGGCCTCTTCCAAGGCAGTCGGCCGGAAGAAGCCGTGCCGAAAGGCTTTGGCGACGAGTGCTCTTGAAGCCGCATGGTGGCCGCATTCGCCTTGGTGGATGTCTTTACGAATTGCTTGGCCTTGCTCTGGCTCTACGCAGCGCTGGCAGACACCAGTGACGCTGCGCCTGACCAGCTCTCTGTTGACTATGGTATAGGCTGCCGCCCGGCGTTGTACTTGTCGGGCTGAGATCTCGTCAGTTGGTAGCTCTTTATTCACCAGGAATTTGAGGATGGACTGGGCCCATGAGGGTGCTGCTATTTCTTCGATTGCCAGAACTACGACTTGGACAAGGGTGGTTGGGCTGGGAGGCGGCGGGTTGGAGTCAACAGCCGCTTGCTGAGTTGATGAAGTCCCCAGGCCGACTGGTGCGGTCCTTAGGCCGAGTTCTGGAATCCTCGGCTCCGCCGCCGCAGTCCCCGGGCCGGGCTCAACTGTGGCGGCTTTGGAGTCATCCGCCAATGTCTCCATTTCGACTGCCAGAGCTCTGGAGTCGGATCCGCCGTCTTCAAGAGGAGTTGGCACAAAAATGGAGTCTGATTCTGGTGAAGGCTTGATAGACAGCTTGAGGAGGCGTTGAAGGGCGACGCCAGATGGAATTGCTTGGCGGGTAGAGCCGATTCGTGCCAAGGCGTCTGCTTGGTCGTTGTCGTTTCTTGGCACGTGGAGGAACTCGCACCCTTCAAAATACCCACTGAGTTGCTGCACGAGGAAACGGTAGCTTGCCATGTTTGCGTCTTTCACGTCCCAGTCGCCAGATGACTGCTGGACCACCAAGTTCGAGTCGCCATAGCACAAGATCCGGCAGATGCCAAGTTCTCTGGCAAGCCGGAGCCCGTGAATGAGCGCCTCATACTCGGCAACGTTGTTGGAGGCGGCAAAGTGGATCTGTAGTGCATATTTGAGCTTGTCGCCTTTAGGAGAAGTGAGGATGACGCCGGCTCCCAAGCCGGTGCGCATCTTGGAGCCGTCGAAGTGCATCCGCCAATGGGTGGAGTCAGGCGCTGGAGGCAGGTATTGGGTCTCGGCCCAGTCGACGAGGAAGTCGGCCAGCGCTTGCGACTTGATAGCGGTGCGAGGCTGGTAGTAGATGGTGTAAGGAGCCAGCTCTATGGCCCACTTGGCCACTCGTCCAGAGGCATCTCGGCTACCGATGATCTCGGCAAGTGGGGCCGTGCAGACCACCGTGACTGGATGCTCTTGAAAATAAGGCTTCAATTTCTTGGCAGCAAAATGTATGCCATAGCACATCTTCTGGTAGTGGGGGTAGTTCTGCTTGGAGGTCGACAGTACCTCGCTCAGGTAATAAACCGGTCTCTGGACAGGCAGCGCCTTGCCTTCCTCCTTGCGCTCCACTACGATGACTGTGCTGACTACTCGGCTGGTGGCGGCGATGTACAGGAGCATAGGCTCCTTGGGAGTCGGAGCCGCCAGGACGGGTGGAGTAGTCAGCATCTTCTTCAATTGGTGAAAAGCTTCGTCCGCCTTGTGGTTCCACTCGAAAAAAGTGGTCTTCTTCATGAGCTGGTATAAAGGGAGAACTTTCTCGCCCAGCCGACTGATGAATCGGCTGATGGACGCTAGGCAGCCGGTGAACTTCTGCACGTCCAGCAGTCGGCTGGGTACCTCCATTCTCTCGATGGCCTTGATTTTTACTGGGTTGCATTCTATGCCACGCTCAGAGACCAGGAAGCCTAGCAGCTGGCCGGCTGGTACTCCGAAGACGCACTTCTCGGGGTTGAGCTTGATCTAGAATCGGCGCAGGTTCTCAAAGGTCTCCTTGAGGTCTTCCAGCAGTGTTCCATGCTTCTCCATCTTCACCACCACATCATCCACGTAGACGTGGGCGTTCCTGCCGAGCTGCTTGAGGAGACATTTCTGCATGCAACGTTGAAAGGTGGCGCCGGCATTCCTCAAGCCGAACGTCATGGTGAGGTAGCAGAATGCTCCAAACGGCGTGATGAAGGCGGTCTTCAATCTGTCAGCCGGGTTCAGCTTGATCTGGTGATATCCTGAGTATGCATCCAAGAAACTCAACAGCTCGCATCCGGCTGTGGAGTCTATCACCTGATCGATTCTCGGTAGAGCAAACGGGTCCTTGGGGCAGGCCTTGTTGAGGCTCGTGTAGTCAATACACATTCGCCACTGCTTGTTCTTCTTCAGTACCAGGACCGGATTTGCCAGCCACTCCGAAAAGAAAACCTCCATAATGAAGCCGGCTGCTAGGAGTCAGGCTATCTCTTCTCCGACAACTCTTCTCTTCTCTTCCGATAAGCGGTGCAGGGGCTGCCTGACCGGCTTCGCATCAGATCGGACATGTAACTTGTGCTCGGCGAAATCCGTCGATACACCCGGCATGTCCTTGGGAGACCATGCGAAGATGTCCCGATTCTCACGGAGGAAATCGATGAGCTCGCCTTCCTATTTGCTGTCGAGGTTTGCACCTATGACAGCATACCTCTCTGGGTGCTCTGGATCCAAGGGTATCTTCTTTGTCTCTTTAGCCGGCTTGAACGAACCTTCGGCTTCCGACTCCTTCGGGTCGGGCGATATCTCCGGCTGCTTGCCGGCCATTGCCACAAGTCGTTCAAGGAGTCGCTTCTCGGCTGCAATCACCAGGGACTCGGCCAGCCGACTGCCCTCGGCCGCGCAAGCGGACGACTTCCGGTAGTCGCCGGCCACAGTCAGAATTCCCCTGGAACTGGGCATCTTCATCTTGAGGTAGGCGTAGTGGGGGACCGCCATGAACTTGGCCAAAGCGGGTCGGCCAAGTAGCGCATGGTATGGGCTCTCAAGGTCCACCACGTCAAACCAAACAGACTCTCTTCGGAAGTGATCTTTGTCCCCAAAGAGGACGTCCATTAGGATCTTGCCGATTGGTGAGCAGGACAGCCCAGGTACAATGCCGTGGAACACAGTCCGGCTGCTCTGAAGCTGTCTTTGCTTGATTCCTAACTTCTCCATGGTGTCTTTGTATAGGATATTGATGCTGCTGCCTCCGTCTATCAGAACTCGCGAGAAATGCGCGGCCCGCTTGTCCGTAGCAAAGGTGGCATCCTGGACCAAGGCGTAGGAGCCCGGACTCGGCATCACTTCTGAGTGGTCGGCCCTGCTCCAGCTGATTGGCTTCTCAGACCAGTGCATGAACTCTGGCGTCTCTGAGGCTACTGTGTTCACCTCTTGTCGCTGTAGCCGCCTGCTGCGTCGATCGTCAGCCAAACTGGTGAACACCACGTAGGCTCCATGCTCTTCAGGGTATTTGTCTTGTACTGCGCCGACTAGCTTGACTGCCGGCTGCTGGGGCGGAGGCGGAGGCGGCTGCCCAGCAGGCAGGGGTGGCAGGAGGCCATCTCCCTTGGCAATCCTGGTGAGCCAGTGGCACTTCTGGGTGGTGTGATTTGACGGCTTCGCGCCACTGTGGAACTTGCAAGGTCCATCCAAGGTCTGCTCGTAGGAGAAGGCCGACAACCAGTTTGGCTTGCCGCCTTTCTGTCGCTTGAGCAGAGGCTGCTCTTCTGGCTGCTGGGCTTCAACGGTCGCGACCTGCGGGCTACCGGAAGCCGGCTGCGGGGCCTTGCGTTTGTTGTCGCCCTGCTGCTGTCGCCGGCCGGCATCTGCCGCCAGAGTTCTTGGAGCTTGAGGAGCTACTTTGCCAGTCGTGCTGATATGAATTTCTGCCTTCATGGAGGAGTGGGCCGTGGCGTACTTGTCTGCTATGATCAGCAGCTCGTCGAGGGTTTCTGGCTCATCGCAGAGGAGCTTGTGCTTGAGGAGGGTGCCTTCTCGGCACCCAGCTGTGAATTACTCGATGGCCTGCACCTCGTGCACGCCCTCGCAGGAGTTCCAGAGCTCGGCCCAACGCGTGAGGTAGTCGCGAGTTGACTCGTCAGGACCTTGCACGCACAAGGAGAGCTGGCGAGGCTTGGGAGGACGCTTGTACGTGCTGGTGAAGTTGCGGACGAACGCTTCGGTGAAGTAGACCTAGCTGTTGATGATGCGGGGCTTCAGGCTGTTCAGCCATGTCCGGGCCGTGCCCCGGAGCATGAGCAGAACGTACTTTACGGCGACGCGCTTGTTGCCGTTTGCTATGCTGACAGCCGTGGAGTAGTCAACTAGCCAGTCCTCTGGCTTCACGGAGCCGGTATACTTGGGCGTGTCTCTTGGGAGCGTGAACCCTCTGGGAAAGGGCTCGTCCCGAATGCGGGGCCCGAAATAAGGCGGACCCAGCTCGTCTTCTTCTTCCAGCGCCAGGGACCGGTGAAGTCGGTCGATCTGGTGGCGGGCGTCATTCTCTCCAACTCCCTCTCGGCGGCCAAGGCGGTCACCGAGAGTCGGATGATCAACAGGCGGCAGGGTGACTCGCCTCTCCTTGCGGGGAGGGGGAGGCGGACAGTCGTCCCGTCGTTCCACTGCTCTGGGGCGGCCGTCTCGGTTGCGCTCTATGGTAATCCGAGTCCGACTGTGGCTGACAGCCGGCTCCTTGTCCTTTCTTCCTCAGGCACCGCCAGTCGGCGTCCGAGACGTTGCGCCTTGATCTCTTCGCCCTCTAAATTATACAGCTCATCCGCCACTGCCTGGGTGGCTCGGATGTTCACCGCTGGGGTGGCGTACACGGGGCGGCTAGTCCCAAACAGGCTGGTGATGGCTACGCCGCGCTGCTGGATCGTGCCAAGGCGGCTGGGCCCTGCTGGAGCCGGCGAGCCGCCAACAGCGCGGACCATCTCCTGCTGGTAAGCTTCTGACAAGCGTCTCATGATGGCCAGCTTCTTTGCGCTTTCAACAACCTGAAGGCGGCGCGCTTCAAACGTCTCTGCGTCAGCATCTTCCGGAATGAGCGCAGTTAGGTCTTGCAGCGCCACGCCGAGCGAGTCGGGCCCTCCTCCGCCAGGGAACTCGTCATGACTGATGACTAGCACCACGGTGACGGTGCTTCTGTCGCTCTCGGTGTAGGGGAGAGGCTCGTCGTAGACCACCATGTTGGTGGGGAACGCGTCAATCGACGCGATGTCGGAGTCGACCAGCATCGGGTCGGTGGAGCCTACGGACTCCAAGTCCATGGCGGGCTCGCCGGAAACATGGAGTTGATCGAGGAGGCCCGCGAGGAGGTTCTCGGGGCCGCCCGCGCCTGTGTCGGATGCAGGTTCCTCGGAGAGGCGAACCTCGCCGACAAGTTCCGTCAAGGAGCTGGCTGCGCAGGCGATCTCAACGCCGCACGGCGCATCGATGCAGACTTCATCTGGCGTGCCTAGCTGGCTGCGCTCTCCAGGGAGGGAAAGGGTTCCCGTCCAGAACAGATTTCCGGACGGTGGTGCACCACGCCCCATGATGGGTGCCAAATGTCGGGGGTTTGGTTCGACATATGCCAACGGATGGCTTATCATGGTGGGGGCGAGTAGAACGTCGCCGGTGCCTGGAAACGGGATGAGGCGAAGACATGCACGCCGGTGGATCTTACCCAGCTTCGGGGCTCTCCGGGGAGATAACACCCCTACTGCTGCTCTGCGGGGTCTCCGCATGATCACTATGGTCAAGTGTTTACAAGGTTGCTCCTTGAGCTGTTTCGGGTGGCTGGAGAGGGCAAGGCTAGCTCTCTCCTTCTATCTGGTGTGTCTAGAACTACTGGGATCCAACCCTTTGCATGGGTGCCCTGGGGGTTTATATAGGCCTACCCCCCAGGGGTACAATGGTAATGTGACTGGGCGCGGGTCCAGCCGTCAGTGTCTCCGACCTCCGACTTCTCTGCCGAGTGCTGGGGCCCGCCGACTGGTCTGGTACGGAGCCGACAGGCCGCGTCCGCCATGGGCGGGTCTTGCCGGCTGCTGATTACTATAGCCGTGCTCCTAATGATGCAAGCTTGGTCATGGGGTCGTGGCAACAGCCCCGCCGCCTGGCGGGCGATCACTGTGGCCACTCCCCATCTCTTCTTGATTAATGGCGCGTGGGCTCCGGGGGAGGGCTCGGCTGACTCCCCCGGGCCAAATCCCGATGGGTCCGACTGGCGGTTCTCCCGCCATCTTCCGAGGTCTCGCTGACTGGTGGGACCTGGTGCCTCCAGGCCGTACAGACAAGCCGTTGTGGGCGCAGGACTTGGTATAGTGGTGCTGATGTCAGGGCCGGCCTGGCAACAGTGCAACGCCGCAGGGAGATCTTCCCAAGTACGGCGTGCTGTAGCCATGCCTGCCCTTGGTAAGGGGCGGGGAGTGGGCTTCACTGTAGCCACGCCCCTGCCCCGTCCCCTTCGATGAGGTCACGGTTTGTTGGAGTCGCCGACCGACTCCCCAAAGACGGCTTCTCTGGAAGTTGTCCCTGGGACTCGGCCGTGAGCGGGCAGTCGGCCACCTTGCCGTAGACTCCCCAGGAGGCGGCTCTTCGCCCTGGGGTCTTGAGGGGCGCATCCTGTCCCGATGTCTTGAAAGGTTATGGGCCTCGGGTTGGCCTACCCGTGGCCCATTACTCTGACAGATAGAGAGTGTTTTGTTTTGTCACTTTCATATACTAGTGGGAATCTTCCATTATAGAATTTGACTTGTATATTCCAACAATGTGCCTCCTCAAGTGCCCTAGGTCTTCGTGAGCAAGCAAGTTGGATGCACACCCACTTAGTTTCTATTGTTGAGCTTTCATACATTTATAGCTCTAGGGCATCTGTTGCATGGCAATACCTACTCCTTGCATTAACATCAATCGATGGGCATTTCCATAGCCCATTGATTAGCCTCGTTGATGTGAGACTTTCTCCTTTTTGTCTTCTCCACATAACCCCCATCATATTCTATTCCACCCATAGTGCGATGTCGATGGCTCGCGCTCATATATTGCGTGACAGTTTATAGGTTCAACATTACTAAAGTATGAAACAATTGCTTGGCTTGTCATCGGGGTTGTGCATGATGAGAGCATTCTTGTGTGACGAAAATGGAGCATGACTAAACTATATGATTTTGTAGGGATGAATTTTCTTTGGCCATGTTATTTTGAGAAGACATAATTGCTTAGTTAGTATGCTTGAAGTATTATTATTTTTATGTCAATATGAACTTTTATCTTGAATCTTTTAGATCTGAATATTCATAACACAATTAAGAAGAATTACATTGAAATTATGCCAAGTAGCACTCCACATCAAAAATTATCTTTTTTATCATTTACCTACTCGAGGACGAGCAGGAATTAAGCTTGGGGATGCTTGATACATCTCCAACGTATCTATAATCTTTTATCTACTGTTTTGGACATTATTGGGCTTTATTATCCACTTTTATATTATTTTTGGGACTAACCTATTAACCGGAGGCCCAGCCCATCATTGTTGTTTTTTGCCTATTTTAGGGTTTTGAAGAAAAGGAATATCAAACGGAGTCCAAACGGAATGAAACCTTCGGGAACGTGATTTTCTCACCGAACATGATCCAGGAGACTTGGACCCTACGTCAAGAAATAAAGGAGGAGGCCACGAGGTAGGGGGCGTGTCGGAGTAAACGACCACGGGTAGCCTAGCCGGCTCCCCCTGGCCCTTCTGAAAAAATTACGAGCCAATACGGCCCTCAAGAGTCCAAGACATGGGGCCGCCTTCCCCTTGCCGGCTGTCTCCCAGGCCGACTGTCGGAAGGCGGCCCGGCTTTAGCCCTCATGAAGAAAGCCACGGGAGGGCCAGCTCCAAGAAGCCGGCCGCGAGAAGGCCGACTCCAAGAAGCCGGCTCCCACAAAGCGGTCAAGATCGTACCCTTGAAGTCTGCATCCACATAACGGCGATGTGACGGGGCATGGCTAGAGTAAAGCCTGCCTCCCCCGAATCCCGGAGCACGCCTGGCACAGTGCGCCGTACGGGGTGGCCATGACCCGTCCGGCACGGCACTGTTGCTATGTTGACCCTGATGCCACCCACGACGGGCTGTCAGCGCGGCCCACGGGCGGTGGGCCCCTTCAGGCAGAGAGACACCCAAAGGCGGCCAGGCCTCCCCTAGTCGGCCCAAGACAGGGCCGGCTCCCCACAGCCGGCTTGCCTCCTCCCTCGAAGGAGACACCCCATTAAGGAGACAAGACGCGGTGAGGCTACAGCGATCGCCCGCCGGGCGGCGGCACTGTAACCACGCCCACCTCGGCGAAGCCCTTGTCACCAGGATTGAGGCAACAGTAACTAGACACCGACAAGGCCCTTGACAGTGGGGCCTGCCTGTCGACCAAGGAGCCGGCAACCGGAGGGACCCACCAGCCGGCGGGCCCCAGCAGCCGGCGTAGAAGTCGGCGAGCATAGACACAAACGGCTAGGGCCCACGCCCAGCCGGATTACCATTGTACCCCCGGGGGGTGGGCCTATATAAACCCCCCGGGGCACCCATGCAAAGGGTTGATCTGAGCTAGTTTTAGACACCACATAGAGAGGAGAGGAGAGCTAGCCGTGCCCTTCTTCTTCTTCTCACCAAACAGCTCAAGGAGCATCTTGTAGCCACTCGTTCATCTAGTGATCATGCGGAGACCCCGCAGAGCAGCAGTAGGGGTGTTATCTCCACGGAGAGCCCTGAAGCTGGGTAAGATTCGCCGGCGTGCATGTCTTTGCCTCATCCCGCTTCCAGGAACCGGCGACGTCTTACTGGCACCCACAATGATAAGCCACCCGTTGGCATATGTCGCACCTACCACCCGACATTTGGCGCCCACCGTGGGGCCAGGTGCACCGTCGTCCAGAGACATGTTCTGTACGGGAACCCTCTTCCTCTCCAGCGAGCGTAGACAGCCTGGCACGCCTGCTGGCGCTTGCCACGACGCGCTGCAAGGCGTCACCAATGCCTGCGCAGCGAGCGGCCTCGCCGATCTCCTTGACAAGACCCTCATCTCCGACGAGCTCGCCTCTGACGCGGGCACCGACCACCTCATCAACCTCCTCGGCCAGCTCCACTTCTCTGGCGAGCCTGCTGTGGACTTGGAGTCTGTTGGCTCCACCGATCCGATGCCTGTCGACTCCGACACGTCCTCGCTCGACGCTTTCCCCACCGACGTCGCGATCTACAATGACCCGCTTCCACGGGACGATGGCTGCGATGCTGCCACCACCGAGGTGATGGTCATCGGCCACGGCGGCGCTTCTGGCGAGAACGCCCACGACGCCCCGCATGCGGCGGTCCACGACTTGTCCATCCCCCTCCTGGCCGATGCCGACGCCGAAGCACTGGAGGCTCGCCGCCTCGCCCTCCTCGCGGAGGGCCGGAAGTTGGCTTCCATGAGACGCCTCACTGAGGCCCACTAGCGCGAAGCCGACCACGCCGCCTTTGGCACGCCGCCCCCAGGCGGGCCAAGCCGAGCCGGCGTTGTCATACAGCGCGACGCTGCCCTTGCCGACACGCTAGGAGTCGACCGCCCAGTCTATGCCACTCCACTCGAGAACCTGCGCGCCGCCCAGGCGGCCGTAGACGAGCTAGACGGACTGGGGGCCGAAGAACTCCCCCACATGACCAGGCGCATCCAGCAACTAATCGATGCAACCGCACAGCAGCACGAAGCCGACGCCCGCGCGGAAAGCCCTCCCCCGCGCCGAGAGCACGGCATGACTTCTCGGACGTCGACTACGGGTAAAACCCACGTGCGACACGAGAAAGAGCCGGCTGCCAGCCGAAGCCGAACCCGGATCTCCATCGAGCGAGACGCAGAAGGCCGTCCCTGGGCCATGGAGCGGCGGGGCAACCCGCCTCCGCCTCCGCCTCGTGGGGAGAGATATCCCACCCCACCGCCTGTCACGCATCCGACTCTCAACGGCCGACTAGGTCGCCGCAAAGGAGTCGGCGAGAACGACGCCCCCCATCGGATCGACCACCTAGCGCTATCCCTGGCGCTAGAAGAAGAAGATGATGTCGGCCCGCCTTGCTTCGGCCTCCGCATTCGCGACGAGCCTTTCCCCAAAGGGTTCTCGCTCCCAAGAGACACGCCCAAGTATAACGGCTCCGTGAAGCCGGAAGATTGGTTGATCGACTACTCCACAGCGGTTAGCATAGCAAACGGCAACAGGCGCGTTGCCGTGAAGTACGTGGCCCTCATGCTGCAAGGCACGGCGCGGACCTGGCTCAACAGCCTCAGGCCATACAGCATCAACAGCTGGCTAGACTTCACAGAAGCCTTCGTCCGCAACTTCACCAGCACCTACAAGCGGGCTCCCAAGCCCAGACAGCTCTCCTTGTGCGTACAAGGCCCCGCCGAATCCACTCGCGACTACCTCACGCGTTGGGCCGAGCTCCGCAACTCTTGCGAAGGGGTGCACGAGGTGCAAGCCATAGAATACTTCACTGCCGGGTGCCGAGAAGGCACCCTCCTCAAGCACAAGCTCCTCTACGACGAGCCGACTACCCTCGACGAGCTTCTGGTCATAGCAGACAAGTACGCAACCACCGACTCCTCAATGAAGACTGAACTCCGCGTAGACGCGTCCAGGAAGGTACTCAACCCGGCGCCAAAGACACCGGCTGGGGACTCCGGCCGACGCCCGTACCAGAACGACCACAAGCGCAAGGGCCCCGTGCCGCTCTCCACCAGTTGGCAGGTGGCCACAGTCGAAGACGAGCAGCCCGAAGGGCGGCCCGCACCCAAGAAGCAGAGGGGCGGCAAGCCGGCTTGGCAGCCGGCCTTCTCCTACGAGCAAACTCTCGACGCCCCATGCAAGTTCCACAGCGGTGCGAAGCCGTCCAACCACACAACCCGGAAGTGTCACTGGCTAACCCGAATCTCCAAAGGCGAAGGGCTCGCGCCGCCTCCGCCTGCTGGTCCACCGCCTCCGGCTCCGCAGCCGCCGACCGCTCAGGCAGCAGCCGGAGCTGTGCACGATGAGTTCCCCGACGAGCATGCCTCTTATGTCATCTTTACGAGCTAGCCCGAAGGCCGGCGCAGCAGATGCCGAGAGCACCAGGAAGTCAACGCGGTCGCTACCAACCCCGCCAAGCACATGCACTGGTCAGAAAAGCCTATCAGCTGGAGCCGGGTCGACCACCCAGAGGTGATGCCATCTCCCGGCTCTTATGCATTGGTTTTGGATGCCACCTTGCAACGGACAGACGCGCCGCCCGTTTCTCCCGCATGCTGATAGATGGCGGGAGCAGCATCAACATCCTGTACCGTGACACCCTGGAGAAGCTGAACGTCAAGACGAAGCAACTCATGCCTACTCGGACTGTGTTCCATGGCATTGTACCTGGCCTATCCTGCGCCCCCATTGGCAAGATCAAGATTGATGTTCTCTTTGGGGACAAGGATCATTTCCGCCGGGAAGCGATCTGGTTTGAAGTGGTGGACCTACAGAGCCCCTACCATGCATTGCTTGGCCATCCTGCCTTGGCCAGGTTCATGGCTGTTCCCCACTATGCTTACCTCAAGATGAAGATGCCGAGCGCCAAGGGCATCATCACCATATCCGGCGATTACAAGAAATCTTCCGAGTGCGCAGCAGCCAGCAGCCGGCTGGCCGAGTCCCTTGTGATTGCCGAAGAAAAGAAGATGTTGGACCGAGTCGTGGCCATGGCCAGCAAATAGCCGGCCATGTCTCCCTCGATCCCAAGGAGTGTGATGCCCAAGGATCTTTCCAGCCGGCCAAGGAGACGAAGAAGATACCTCTTGACCCCGAGCACCCAGAAAGGTTTGACGTCATCGGGGCAAACCTAAACAGAAAATAGGAAGGCGAGCTCGCCGATTTCCTCCGTGAGAATAGGGACATGTGTGCATGGTCCCCTAAGGACATGCCGGGTGTTCCGAAGGAATTCGCCGAGCAAAAGCCACATGTCCGAGAAGGCGCAAAACCAGTCAAACAACCCCTCCGCCGACTGTCGGAGGAGAAAAGAAGGATTGTAGGAGAAGAGATAGCCCGGCTTCTGGCAGCCGGCTTCATTATGGAGGTTTTCTTTCCAGAGTCGCTCGCCAACCCGCTCCTCGTGCTAAAGAAGAACAACAAGTGGCAAATGTGCATAGACTACACGAGCCTCAACAAGGCCTGCCCGAAAGATCCCTTTGCCCTGCCAAGGATTGATCAAGTGATAGACTCCACGGCCGGATGCAAGCTGTTGAGTTTCTTGGATGCTTACTCAGGATACCACCAGATAAAGCTAGATCCGGCTGACCGCCTGAAGACCGCCTTCATCACGCCATTCGGAGCTTTCTGCTACCTAACTATGACATTCGGCTTAAGAAATGCCGGTGCCACTTTTCAGCATTGCATGCATAAGTGCCTCCTCAAGCAGCTCGGCAGAAATGCCCATGTCTACGTAGACGACATTGTGGTGAAGGCGGAGAAGCACGACACCTTGCTGGAAGACCTCAAGGAAACATTTGAGAACCTGCGCCGGTTCCAGATCAAGCTCAACCTCGAGAAATGTGTGTTCGGAGTGCCAGCCGGCCAGCTCCTAGGCTCCTGGTCTCCGAACGCGGCATCGAATGCAACCTAGCAAAGATCAAGGCCATTGAGAGAATGGTGATTCCCACCAAACTTCGAGACGTCCAGAAGTTCACCGGGTGCTTGGCCTCCCTGAACTGCTTCATCAGCCAAATCGGAGAGAAAGCTCTCCCCCTCTACCGCCTCATGAAGAAGACCACTCACTTCGAGTGGAACGACCAAGCCGACCAAGCTTTTCACGAGCTGAAGAAGATGCTGGCCACGCCGCCTGTCCTGGCGGCGCCGATTATCCTCTACATTGCTGCAATCAGCCGGGTGGTCAGCACCGTCATCGTAGTCCAGCGCCCAGAAGAGGGCCGAGTCCAGCCGGTCCAGAGGCTGGTGTACTATTTGAGTGAGGTGTTGTCTACCTCGAAGCAGAACTACCCGCACTACCAGAAGATGTGCTATGGCGTGTACTTCGCCACCAAGAAGCTGAAGCCCTACTTCCAAGAGCACCCCATCACGGTCGTATGCACCGCCCCGCTTGCTGAGATCATAGGCAGCCGGGATGCATCCGGCCGGGTGGCGAAATGGGCCATCGAGCTGGCCCCCTACACGATCTTCTACCAGCCTCGCACCGCCATCAAGTCCCAAGCATTGGCCGACTTCCTCATCGACTGGGCCGAGACCCAGTACCTGCCGCCAGCTCCCGATTCCACTCATTGGCGCATGCACTTCGACGGGTCCAAGATGCGCACCGGCTTGGGAGCCGACGTCATCCTCACCTCTCCCAAAGGTGACAAGCTCAGATACACGCTGCAAATTCACTTTGCCGCCTCCAACAATGTGGCCGAGTACGAGGCGCTCATACACAGGCTCCGGCTTGCCAAAGAGCTCGGCATACACCGGATCCTATGTTACGGCGACTTGGACTTGGTAGTCCAGCAATCATCCGGCGACTGGGACGCCAAGGACGCAAATAGGGCAAGCTACCGCTTCCTTGTTCAGCAGATCAGCGGGTACTTTGAAGGATGCGAGTTCCTCCACGTACCGCGAGCCGACAACGAGCCAGCTGATACCTTGGCTCGAATAGGCTCCACTCGGCAGGCAATACCAACCGGTGTCTCTCTGCAACGCCTCCTCAAGCCGTCTATCAAGCCGTCTCCAGAGTCCAATTCCATCTTCGTGCCGCCTGACCCCGACGCAGCCGGCTCCGGCTCGAAGAACCAAGAAGGTGACCCGGGGACTTCGATAGTCGGCCCGGGGACGTCAGTAGGCGGCTCGAGGACTTCCATAGTTACGCCCGACCCGAGGACTGCCACACCCGGCTCGGGGACTGCGGTAGTCGGCCCGGGAACTGCACCAACACAACAGGCGGTGGCCGACTCCAGCATTTCACCACCCAGCCCGCCCGCCCTGGTCGCGGTAGCCGTGTTGGCAATAGAAGAAGTCGCAGCTCCATCATGGGCCCAGTCCATCCTCAACTTCCTAATAAACCAAGATCTGCCGGCTGACGAAACAGAGGCAAGTCAAGTCCAACACCGAGCCGGAGCATACACAATCGTCAACAGAGAGCTCGTCAGGCGCAGTGTCACTGGAGTCTTCCAGCGATGCGTCGAGCAAGAGAAGGGCATTGCAATCCTCAGAGACATCCACCAAGGAGAATGCGGCCACCATGCGGCCTCAAGATCACTCGTCGCCAAAGCTTTCCGCCATGTGTTCTTTTGGCCGACTGCTTTGGATGACGCCAAGGAGTTAGTTAAACATTGCAAAGGGTGCCAAGTCTTCAGCTCCAAGCAACACATGCCGGCTTCGGCACTTAAGACCATTCCCCTCACTTGGCCCTTCGCCGTTTGGGGACTGGACATGGTGGGCCCATTCAAGACGGCGTGCGGCGGCATGACACATCTGCTTGTTGCCGTGGACAAATTCACCAAATGGATTGAGGCAAAGCCGATCAAGAAGCTGAATGGGCCGACTGCCGTGACATTCATCGCAGATATATAACTCGGTACGGCGTGCCGCACAGCATCATCACCGACAATGGCACGAATTTCGCCAAGGGAGCATTGGCACGTTTCTGCGCGACGTAGGGCATCCGGTTGGACTTAGCGTCCGTTGCCCACCCGCAGTCAAACGACCAAGTCGAGCGAGCCAACGGCCTCATCCTTTCCGGCATCAAGCCCCGACTGGTCGTACCACTGGAACGTTCGGCCGGCTGTTGGCTCGATGAGCTGCCGGCCGTCCTCTGGAGTCTGCGCACTACCCCAAACAAGTCAACCGGCTTCACTCCTTTCTTCCTCGTGTATGGTGCCGAGGCGGTCATCCCAACTGGCATCGAGTTTGACTCGCCTCGGGTAACCATGTACACGGAGGCGGAGGCCAAGGAAGCACGAGAAGACGGCGTCGACCTGCTGGAAGAAGGTCGGCTGTTAGCCCTCAGCCGGTCCGCCATCTAGCAGCAGGGCTTGCGCCGCTACCACAGCCGGAAGGTCAGACCAAGATCTTTCCAAGAGGGCGACCTCGTGCTCCGGCCGATCCAGCGAACAGCCGGCCAGCACAAGCTCTCAGCCCCTTGGGAAGGCCCCTTTGTCATCAGCAGAGCGCTGGGAAATGACTCCTACTACCTGATCGACGCACAGAAGCCGAAGGTACGAAAGAGAGACGGCTCTGGCAAGGAGTCGGAACGACCATGGAACGCCAACCTCCTCCAAAGATTTTACAGTTGAAATGTAGTATGTATCACGCTAACTTTTGTACTAAGTACGAGACAATAGGCCCCCCAAGGAGAGCTCGGGGACTGCCATCTTTTATCTATGAATGAAGAGTATCATGCTTATGATCATGTCATTACATTCACTTTTTTCGTCCGGCACCAGGTTCGACTAATCGGCCCGGGGACTGGCCGCCTTGAGTTATATTAGAAGTCCTACTCGCGGTCAGACAAGTAGTGTGCCGGCACCCAAGCCTTCTCTTGCCAAAAGTCGCAGTTCGAAGAACCGGCTGTCCGACTGGCAAGAGTTAAAGGCAGGAAAGGACGCCCACACAAAAAATGGCTAGGGACTAACGGACTAATATAACAAAAGCCGGTTTTTCTCCCACCACCGACCGACTACCAGAGTAGCCGGCCAGCCGGCTTCCATTCACCTCGCTTCAATCTAAGAAAGCTCGAGTACTTGCCTTCCCAAAAGGGGAAGGCGGCAAAGGAAACAGCCTAAGGATAAAAAGCATACGCGAATGGAAGCCAAACACACACACGATCATATTTACACAAAAGACCTTCGAAAGGCCAGCATTCAACGTAGTTTGAATACACCCCCAGTGGGTGGAACTGCGCAAGTTTAATAAAAATTGTTCAAAGAGTAACAAGCAGGAAAAGCAAGGACGACAGATTAAGCCAAGGGAGCGACTGGCGAGTCGGGAAGGTCGGTTGAGACGGCAGTGCTGGCTGGAGGAGTGGCCGGCTGGCGAACCTCGGCATGATCACCACCTCCCGCAGAGGGTGCGCTAGCACGCGCCTCGTTGCTGGAGGCACGGTCAGGATGAGGCTGGCTGGCCGCTTCACCGGCCGGCTCGACGTCTTCGCCTTCCTCTCCTTCGTCGTCTTCACCTTCATCGCTGGAAGCGATCTCCTCCGCCGAGTCCTCACCCTCTGCCGGGTTCAGCCCGAACCATTCCTCCGGCTGGGCAACACCGTCGTCATTTATCTCAGGAGCAAAGGTGCCGATGTCAGTGCACTCGGCGATCGTCGACGCACGCTGAGCGATAGCTGGCGGCACCTCCTCCATCTCCTCGTCGGCTTCCAGCCGCCAAGTGCGCGGCTGGTCCAGGTTTAGCCCGGGATACCAGGCTCGGATGAACTCCAGCGCCCGCCCAGCTCCAAGTCGGGCTGTCGATGCCTTCCAGGCCTCGAAGCGGCCAACCGCAACCTCCAGCCAGTCGGCAGTCCGACTCGGGTGTGGGGAATCGTTTTGCCTGGCCAGAGGGCGGCCAACACCTGCGCCCCGGCGCGCTGGAGGCGGCGGAGCATGCGGTGAGCAGGCTGCAGCCGGGCTTGGACCGCCAAGAGTTGCTCCTCAAGCATCCGGCTCGCGCCCGGCGCGATTTCAGCCCCCGCCTGCCGGCGCGCCTCGCGGTGGGCCTTGATGGTCTGGGTGGCAATGACGGAGTAGCCGGGGAAGTAGTCTGCACAAAGAACAAAAAGCAGCACAAGTTAGAACACAAATCAGGGGGCAAGGGGCAAGCAAGGAGTGAGGAAGGCGGCTTACCATCGATCAGATCCTCAACCCGGCCGTAGCCCTCGCTCAGCGCTTGTTTTGTCTCAGTCCAGCCCGCCGCTTCGGTCTCGAGCTCAGCTTTGAGGGCGTCCTCGCTGTCCTGTGCCTTCTTCAGGGCCGCCTTGTGGCTCTCCTCCTGGTCGGCCAACTTCTTGGCCAGGCGGTCACGCTCCAGGACTAAGGCGTTGCACTCGGCTTCCTTGGCGCGAAGGGCGGTCTGGGCCCCGCTGAGCTGTTCCCTCAAGTCGGCATTGGCTCCTGCAAGCATGAAGACAAAGGAAAAGTCAATAAGGAAGAAGTCGCCAGTGAAGATCCGACCCGACTGCTCAGCAGTCGGCCCGAATCTTGGGGACTACACCCAGTGGGTGCGCTGACGCGCCCCCACAGGAGATGAGCGAGACAAAGCACACACTCCGGCTGTTGATCAGGTCCTCGGTTTTCTGGCCCAGCTCCTGAGCCTGGGAGTTGAAGGCAGCAGCACGGAGGTTATGGTATTCCTGGAAGATCAGACAGGATGCAAGAATAAGATAGCTGTCAGGACCTAGTAAGTTCCAAGCCGGCTGCTCAGCAGCCGACTCGGAACTCGGGGACTACACCCAGTGGGTGCGCTAACGCGCCCCCACAGAAGAAATCAAAAAAAGCAAAACAACCAAGGCCAGAAGGCTCACCCGGATGACGGCCCGCGTCGTGAGGAACTCTTGGGTATATCGCTGCAGCGAAGCGGCCTGGGCTTGAAGCCGGTTTCGGACCTCCTGGGCCGCCGTGTTCAGCTCGGCCGTCCCCCCGCTGGGCGTCCACTCGGACGTGCTGGCGCTGGCCGCCTCCAGGGCCTCCGCCGTCCGGCCGGCGCCCGCAGCTCTGTGCGGCTCCGGCGCGGAGGTAGCTCCCCCTGCGCGCCGGCGAAATTCCGGCTGCACCTCGAGGCCGGCCCCTGCCTCCGGCTCGCCCCCGGCCGGCTGCTCTGGCGCCATGGCTGGTCGGCCGCTTTGGCCCGCTCCAGTCGGCGCCGTCTGCGGCGCCTCTGTCACACCCTAGCTAGTTCATGCATTAGAGTGTTGCATCATGTCTACTCTTTCATCAAAAACTTGAAATGGGGATGCCAGAACCCCCAGCCACCCTCTGAAACCAACTAGGGTTTACTAAAAACTTTTTCAATGAACCTGAAATGCCCTTCTAAAATGTCCATCATTTTTGTCCTGGTTCAGAACCTCTGCCAAAAGTGTTGCACAATTTTCTAGGTCATCTTAGGGTCCTTGGATTAAATGATAAATATTTGAATTTGGGCATTTAAAATTATATAAAATATTTCAAATGCTCAAATATCTCCAAACTGAAATGTTTCATGTTGGAAATATTCCAACTTTGAACCAGGAGCAGTTTGGTGAATTTTGGAACTTTCTAGGTATTTTTAGAAATTCAACAAAGTTGCAGAAAAATAGAAAAAGGAAAATAACAGAAAGACTTACCTGGCTCGCGCTAACCGGCCCACCTGCCGGCCCAGCCCAGCGCCGCGCCAGCGAGCTGCTTGCCGGCCAGGCAGGCAGGCAGGTGCTCGACGGCGAGCACCGCATGTGTGCCACGCACCTGCTCGCCGCCTCGCCGCTCCACTCGCCCGGCTAACGCCGTGGATCGACCCCTCTCTCTCCCCCGAACCCCCCCAGACGTCCCCTCTCCTCTCCAGCTCCTCCCCCTCGCGCTCCCCAGCCATGGCCGACGCCACCGCCGCCGCTCCATCGCCGTAGCCGCGCTCCCTGCCGCCCGTGCGTCGTCTCGTCGTGTCCAAGAGCTCCGCCGCCGTCCACTTCGTCGAGCTAACCGAGCCCCGCGTGCTCGTGAGGCTCGAGTCCACCGCACCGACCTCGCCCGAGTTCGCCGTCGCCGGAGATCCCTTTCAACACCGTCGCCACATCAGCTCGTCCCCGACCCCGCCGGTGGCCTCTACTGGTGCTCTGTGAGCCTAGCTACCTCTCCTACTCTTCCTCTCTCGCCCCCGAGCTGTGTAGCCACCGCACGAAGATCACCCGCACGCACCGCCGTGGATCTCGTCGCCGACGTGCTCCCGGCCATCCTCCGGCCACCTCTCGGTGTCCATCGCACTCACCATGCTGCGTTGAGTCCAACCGTGCACTCCCCGCACCTCACGGCACACCCTAGCCTCGAGTTCGTCCCCAACCGAACTCCGGTGGCCGCCTAGGTCGTCGCCGGCGCCAACTCCGGCCACCCCGACCCCAACTGACTCCACCAAGAGCCGCGGCTCGTCCTCAGCTCCACCCCGATGCCCTCCGCGACCCATTTGGCGGCCGGAACGGCCAAAACCACTTCTGCCGCCGTGTCGGGCTCGCCGGCGGCTAAATGCCGGTGCAGCCGTGTTGACTTTGACCACGGGTGGGCCCTGGTTGACTCTGTTGAGTCAATGACAGGTGGGGCCCCCTTCTGCTAATTATCCAGATTAGTTTAAACTAAATTAAATTAGTTAATTAGCCACTGACACCCTGGACCCACGCGTCAGGTTTGACCTGGACCGGGTCTGTTGACTTGCTGAGGTCAGCATGACCTCATGCTGACGCAGTAATCCTTTTCTGGAATTAAAATAAATCTAAAATGATTTATAAATTCCAGAAAATAACCCAAACTTCAAAAATTCATATAAATTCAACCGTAGCTCCAAATCAAACAAATTATATATGAAAAATGATCAGAAAAATCCAATCTATCCATCTATACTAGTTTCATGCATGTTTAAACAAGCTAACTTGAGGTTTAGAGCAGAACAAGATAAAACACTTTAAAGGGCCATTTATGAGTTTGAAATTTGAATCTTTGGTTCAAATTGATTCAACCCCATCTGGTTTTAGTTGCATTAGCCCAACACACTCATATTGCCATGTTTCATGCATGCATCATATTGTCGCACATTGTTTGGTAATGGTTGTGTATCGGTGTTCTTTGCGGCAGGTTCTGCCCCCGAGGAGTACCGTGATTACCTTAACGAAGAGCAATATCAGTGCACCGACCCATCAGGCAAGCAACCAACTAGTTGATCATATCGATACAATCCCATGTTCTCGCTTCTGCTCTCTTTTACTGCATTAAGACAACGCGTTCCAAACTGCTGTGTGCTACGGTAGTTGAACCCATTTCCTCTGCATGACCTGTCATTGCCACAGTAACTAGATGAAACCCACTAGCATATGTAGGAGTTGATTGAGCCATATGTATGTGTTGTTCCTACCTTGCTATGCCTGCTATGCTTAGAGTCGTGTCAGGTCTGGTTCATCTGGGTGATGGGCTAGAGTGAAATGATCATGCCGGTATTGAGAGTGATGTGGTGAACACGATTTGGTAAAGGTATCGATGAGATGCCATGTAGGAGTACATGGTGGGTTGTTTCATTGAAGCCGACCTTAAGCACTGAGATCTGTATGTGTGATTTAAGAATCAGCTACTACCATGCATTGGGCCCGAAACCAATGGACCCTCTCGGCTTCTTATTCACCCTAGTTCTCTGTCCAGGAGTTGCAAGTAGTTTCTGGTGTTTGTAGCCTACTGGAGGTCGTGGACAGCGCTGACCATAGGGGTGGGCTGTGATGCGGTAGGTATGTGGCACGGTGTACCGGATACCCGTTAGGTATCTCGGGAACCCTGTACACATCATTCGGGGCCGTATGGGAAACCTCGGCCGGACTCCCTGCGGATGGAACCTGGATAGGCGATAAACCTGGATTGGAGACTTAGGTGATTAGGTAGGTCGTGGCCGACACCCACGTTGGGCTTCCGCTTGAAGGTTGCCGAGTACATGTCGTGTAAACGGCGGTAAGTGGTGAGAGCGTGTATGAAGAAGTACACCCCTGCAGGTTAACCTAATCTATTCGAATAGCCGCGTCCGCGGTGAAGGACTACTTGGTTGCCTATACAGTTCATAGACAAGTAAACTGGATACTACTAAAAGCCTCAAGATAAGTGTGAGTGCCGAGGATGGTGTTGGGGAACGTTGCAGAAAATTAAAATTTTTCCTACGGTTTCACCAAGATCCATCTATGAGTTCATCTAAGCAACGAGTCAAGGGGAAGAGTTTGCATCTACATACCACTTGTAGATCGAGTGCGGAAGCGTTCAAGGGGATGGTGATGATGGAGTCGTACTTGTCGTGATTCGGATCACCGATGACCTAGTGCTGAACGGACAGCACCTCCGCGTTCAACACACGTACGGGACGGTCGACGTCTCCTCTGTCTTGATCCATCAAGGAGGAAGGAGAGGTTGAGGAAGGCAGCTCCAAGGGCAGCACGACGGCGTGGTGCAGTTGGTGCAGCAGTATTCCGACAGAGCTTCGCCGAGCACGTACGGAGGAAGAGAGGTGTTGGGGAGGGGAGGGGCTGCGCCTTGAGTTGTGTTGTTGCAGCCCTCCCCTCACCCCTCTATATATAGGATGAGAGGGGCAAGGGGGCTGGCCCTCTAGGGGAAACCCTAGAGGGGGGCGGCGGCCAAAGGGTGGGGGGCTTGCCCCCCAAGCAAGGGGGTTGCGCCCCCTTTAGGGTTTCCCCCCCCCCCCCAACCCTAGGCGCATGGGCCCAAGGGGGGGGCGCGCCAAGCCCACTAGGGGCTGGCTGCTATCCCTACGCAGCCCAAGTGGCCCCCCGGGAGGGGTGGTCCCTCCCGGTGGACCCCCGGAACCTTTCCGGTGGTCCCGGTACAATACCGGTATGACCCCGAAACTTTCCGGTGCCTGTTTAACAACTTCCCATATATAAAACTTTACCTCCGGACCATTCCGGGACTCCTCGTGACGTCCGGGATCTCATCCGGGACTCCGAACAACATTCGGTAATCACATACTTGTCTTCCTGATAACCCTAGCGTCACCGAACCTTAAGTGTGTAGACCCTACGGGTTCGGGAGACATGCAGACATGACCGAGACTCTCCGGTCAATAACCAACAGCGGGATCTGGATACCCATGTTGGCTCCCACATGCTCCTCGATGATGTCATCGGATGAACCACGATGTCGAGGATTCGATCAAACCCCGTATACAATTCCCTTTGTCATTCGGTACGTTACTTGCCCGAGACCCGATCGTCGGTATCCCAATACCTTGTTCAGTCTCGTTACCGGAAAGTCACTTTACTCGTACCGTAATGCATGATCCCATGACCAGACACTTGGTCACCTTGAGCTCATTATGATGATGCATTACCGAGTGGGCCCAGAGATACCTCTCCGTCATACGGAGTGGCAAATCCTAGTCTCGATCCGTGTCAACCCAACAGACACTTTCGGAGATACCTGTAGTGCACCTTTATAATCACCCAGTTACGTTGTGACATTTGGTACACCCAAAGCACTCCTACGGTATCTGGGAGTTACACGATCTCATGGTCGAAGGAAGAGATACTTGACATTGGAAAAGCTCTAGCAAATGAACTAACCGACCTTTGTGCTATGCTTAGGATTGGGTCTTGTCCATCACATCATTCTCCTAATGATGTGATCCCGTTATCAACGACATCCAATGTCCATAGCCAGGAAACCATGACTATCTGTTGATCACAACGAGCTAGTCAACTAGAGGCTCACTAGGGACATATTGTGGTCTATGTATTCACACGTGTATTACGATTTCCGGATAATACAGTTATAGCATGAATAAAAGACAATTATCATGAACAATGAAATATAATAATAATCCTTTTATTATTGCCTCTAGGGCATGTTTCCAACAGTCTCCCACTTGCACTAGAGTCAATAATCTAGTTACATTGTGATGAATCGAACACCCATAGAGTTCTGGTGCTGATCATGTTTTGCTCGCGAGAGAGGTTTAGTCAACGGATCTGTGACATTCAGATCCGTATGTACTTTGCAAATTTCTATGTCTCCATCTTGAACATTTTCACGGATGGAGTTGAAACGACGCTTGATGTGCCTAGTCTTCTTGTGAAATCTGGGCTCCTTCGCAAGGGCAATAGCTCCAGTATTGTCACAAAAAAGTTTGATCGGCCCCGACGCATTGGGTATGACTCCTAGGTCGGTGATGAACTCCTTCACCCAAATAGCTTCATGCGCTGCCTCCGAGGCTGCCATGTACTCCGCCTCACATGTAGATCCCGCCACGATGCTCTGCTTGCAGCTGCACCAGCTTACTGCTCCACCATTCAACATATACATGTATCCGGTTTGTGACTTAGAGTCATCCGGATCTGAGTTGAAGCTAGCGTCGACGTTACCCTTTACGACGAGCTCTTCGTCTCCTCCATAAATGAGAAACATGTCCTTTGTCCTTTTCAGGTACTTTAGGATATTCTTGACCGCTGTCCAGTGTTCCTTGCCGGGATTACTCTGGTATCTTGCTACCAAACTCACGGCAAGGTTTACATTAGGTCTGGTACACAGCATGGCATACATAATAGATCCTATGGCCGAAGCATAGGGGATGAGACTCATCTCTTCTTTATCTTTTGTCGTGGTCGGTGACTGAGTCGAGCTCAATCTCACACCTTGTAACATAGGCAAGAACCCTTTCTTGGACTGATCCATTTTGAACCTTTTCAAAATCTTATCAAGGTATGTGCTTTGTGAAAGACCTATGAGGCATCTCGATCTATCTCTATAGATCTTGATGCCTAATATATAAGCAGCTTCTCCAAGGTCCTTCATTGAAAAACACTTATTCAAGTAGGCCTTTATGCTGTCCAGAAATTCTATATTATTTCCCATCAAGAGTATGTCATCTACATATAATATGAGAAATGCTACAGAGCTCCCACTCACTTTCTTGTAAACGCAGGCTTCTCCATAAGTCTGCATAAACCCAAACGCTTTGATCATCTCATCAAAGCGAATATTCCAACTCCGAGATGCTTGCACCAGCCCATAAATGGATCGCTGGAGCTTGCATACTTTGTTAGCGTTCTTAGGATCGACAAAACCTTCCGGTTGTATCATATACATCTCTTCCTTAAGATGCCCGTTAGGGAACGCCGTTTTGACGTCCATCTGCCATATCTCATAATCATAGTATGCGGCAATTGCTAACATGATTCGGACGGACTTAAGCTTCGCTACGGGAGAGAAAGTCTCATCGTAGTCAATCCCTTGAACTTGTCGATAACCCTTAGCGACAAGTCGAGCTTTATAGATGGTGAAATTTCCATCCGCGTCCGTCTTCTTCTTAAAGATCCATTTGTTTTCTATCGCTCGCTGATCATCGGGCAAGTCAGTCAAAGTCCATACTTTGTTTTCATACATGGATTCTATCTCGGATTTCATGGCTTCTAGCCATTTGTTGGAATCTAGGCCCGCCATCGCTTCTTCATAGTTCGAAGGTTCACCGTTGTCTAACAACATGATTTCCAGGACAGGGTTGCCGTACCACTCTGGTGCGGAACGTGTCCTTGTGGACCTACGAAGTTCAGTAGCAACTTGATCCGAAGTACCTTGATCATCATCATTATTTTCCTCTTCAGTTGGTGTAGGCATCACAGGAATATCTTCCTGAGCTGCACTACTGTCCCGCTCAAGAGGTAGTACTTCATCGAGTTCTACTTTCCTCCCACTTACTTCTTTCGAGAGAAACTCTTTTTCCAGAAAGCATCCGTTCTTGGCAACGAAGATCTTGCCCTCGGATCTTAAGTAGAAGGTATACCCTACAGTTTCCTTAGGGTATCCTATGAAGACGCATTTTTCCGACTTGGGTTCGAGCTTTTCAGGTTGAAGTTTCTTGACATAAGCATCGCATCCCCAAACTTTTAGAAACGACAGCTTAGGTTTCTTCCCTAACCATAATTCATATGGTGTCGTCTCAACGGATTTAGACGGTGCCCTATTTAAAGTGAATGTGGCTGTCTCTAGAGCGTATCCCCAAAATGATAGCGGTAAATCGATAAGAGACATCATAGACCGCACCATATCCAATAGAGTGCGATTACGACGCTCGGACACACCGTTACACTGAGGTGTTCCAGGCGGCGTGAGTTGTGAAACGATTCCACATTTCCTTAAGTGTGTACCAAATTCGTGACTTAAGTATTCTCCTCCATGATCTGATCGTAGGAATTTTATCTTTCGGTCACGTTGTTTCTCTACTTCATTCTGAAATTCCTTGAACTTTTCAAAGGTCTCAGACTTGTGTTTCATCAAGTAGACATACCCATATCTACTCAAGTCATCTGTGAGAGTGAGAACATAACGATATCCTCCGCGAGCCTCAACACTCATTGGACCGCACACATCGGTATGTATGATTTCCAACAAGTTGGTTGCTCGCTCCATTGTTCCGGAGAACGGAGTCTTGGTCATCTTGCCCATGAGGCATGGTTCGCATGTGTCAAATGATTCATAATCAAGAGACTCTAAAAGTCCATCAGCATGGAGCTTCTTCATGCGCTTGACACCAATGTGACCAAGGCGGCAGTGCCACAAGTATGTGGGACTATCGTTATCAACTTTACATCTTTTGGCATCTACACTATGAACATGTGTATTATTACACTCGAGATTCATTAATAATAAACCATTGACCATCGGATCATGACCATAAAACATATCTCTCATATAAATCGAACAACCATTATTCTCAGACTTAAATGAGTAGCCATCTCGTATTAAACGAGATCCAGATACAATGTTCATGCTCAAACTTGGCACTAAATAACAATTATTAAGGTTCAAAACTAATCCCGTGGGTAAATGTAGAGGTAGCGTGCTGCGGCGATCACATCGACTCTGGAACCATTCCCGACGCGCATCGTCACCTCGTCCTTCGCCAGTCTCCGCTTATTCCGTAGCTCCTGCTGTGAGTTACAAATATGAGCAACGGCACCGGTATCAAATACCCAGGAGTTACTACGAGTACTGGTAAGGTACACATCAATTACATGTATATCAAATATACCTTTAGTGTTGCCGGCCTTCTTATCCGCTAAGTATTTGGGGCAGTTTCGCTTCCAGTGACCCTTCCCCTTGCAATAAAAGCACTCAGTCTCAGGCTTGGGTCCATTCTTTGACTTCTTCCCGGCAACTGGCTTACCGGGTGCGGCAACCTCTTTGCCGTCCTTCTTGAAGTTCTTCTTACCCTTGCCTTTCTTGAACTTAGTGGTCTTATTGACCATCAACACTTGATGTTCTTTCTTGATTTCAACCTCTGCTGACCTCAACATAGAAAATACTTCAGGAATGGTCTTTACCATCCCCTGCATATTGTAGTTCATCACAAAGCTCTTGTAGCTTGGTGGGAGCGACTGAAGGATTTTGTCAATGACTGCCTCATCAGGGAGGTTAATATTCAGCTGGGTCATACGGTTGTGCAACCCAGACATCTTGAGTATGTGCTTACTGACAGAACTATTTTCCTCCATCTTACAACTATAGAACTTGTCGGAGATGTCATATCTCTCGACCCGGGCGTGAGCTTGGAAAACTAGTTTCAGCTCTTCGAACATCTCATATGCTCCGTGATGCTCAAAACGCTTTTGGAGCCCCGGTTCTAAGCTGTAAAGCATGCCGCACTGAACGAGGGAGTAATCATCAGCACGAGACTGCCAAGCATTCATAATGTCTTGGTTCTCTGGGACGGGAGCGTCACCTAGCGGTCCTTCTAGGACATATTGTTTCCTGGAAGCTATGAGGATGATCCTCAGGTTCCGGACCCAGTCCGTATAGTTGCTGCCATCATCTTTCAGCTTGGTTTTCTCTAGGAACACGTTGAAGTTCATGTTGACATGAGCGTTGGCCATTTGATCTACAAGACATATTTGCAAAGGCTTTAGACTAAGTTCATGATAATTAAGTTCTAATCAAATTATGAACTCCCACTCAGATTAGACATCCCTCTAGTCATCTAAGTGTTACACGATCCGAGTCGACTAGCCCGTGTCCGATCATCACGTGAGACGGACTAGTCATCGTCGGTGAACATCTTCATGTTGATCGTATCTTCCATACGAATCGTGTTCGACCTTTCGGTCTGCGTGTTCCGAGGCCATGTCTGCACATGCTAGGCTCGTCAAGTTAACCCTAAGTGTTTTCGCTGTGTAAAACTGTCTTACACCCATTGTATGTGAACGTAAGAATCCATCACACCCGATCATCACGTGGTGCTTAGAAGCGACAAACTGTAGCAACGGTGCACAGTTAGGGGAGAACACTTCTTGAAATTTTTGTAAGGGATCATCTTATTTACTACCATCGTCCTAAGTAAACAAGATGCATAAACATAATAAACATCACATGCAATTATATAGTTGTGACATGATATGGCCAATATCATATAGCTCCATTGATCTCCATCTTCGGGGCTCCATGATCATCTTGTCACCGTCTTGACACCATGATCTCCATCATCATGATCTCCATCATCGCGTCTTCATGAAGTTGTCACGCCAACGACTACTTCTACTTCTATGGCTAACGCGTTTAGCAGTAAAGTAAAGTAGTTTACATGGCGTTCTTCAATGACACGCAGGTCATACCAAAAATAAAGACAACTCCTATGGCTCCTGCCGGTTGTCATACTCATCGACATGCAAGTCGTGAATCCTATTACAAGAACATGATCTCATACATCACAATTCATCATTCATCACAACTTCTGGCCATATCACATCACATGATCAATCGCTGCAAAAACAACTTAGACGTCCTCTAATTGTTGTTGCATCTTATTCGTGGCTGCATTGGGTTCTAGCAAGAACGTTTTCTTACCTACGAATAACCACAACGTGATTTTGTCAACTTCTATTTACCCTTCATAAGGGCCCTTTTCATCGAATCCGCTCCAACTAAAGTGGGAGAGACAGACACCCGCCAGCCACCTTATGCAACTAGTGCATGTTAATCGGTGGAACCGGTCTCACGTAAGCGTACGTGTAAGGTTGGTCCGGGCCGCTTCATCCCACAATACCGCTGAAGCAAGAAAAGACTAGTAGAGGCAAGCAAGTTGACAAGATCCACGCCCACAACAAAATTGTGTTCTACTCGTGCAAAGAGAACTACGCATAGACCTAGCTCATGATGCCACTGTTGGGGAACATTGCAGAAAATTAAAAATTTTCCTACGGTTTCACCAAGATCCATCTATGAGTTCATCTAAGCAACGAGTCAAGGGGAAGAGTTTGCATCTACATACCACTTGTAGATCGAGTGCGGAAGCGTTCAAGGGGATGGTGATGATGGAGTCGTACTCGTCGTGATTCGGATCACCGATGACCAAGTGCTGAACGGACAGCACCTCCGCGTTCAAGACACATACGGGACGGTCGACGTCTCCTCCGTCTTGATCCAGCAAGGAGGAAGGAGAGGTTGAGGAAGGCAGCTCTAAGGGCATCACGACGGCGTGGTGCAGTTGGTGCAGCAGTATTCCGACAGAGCTTCGCCGAGCACGTACGGAGGAAGAGAGGTGTTGGGGAGGGGAGGGGCCGCGCCTTGAGTTGTGTTGTTGCAGCCCTCCCCTCACCCCTCTATATATAGTAGGAGAGGGGCAAGGGGGCCGGCCCTCTAGGGGAAACCCTAGAGGGGGGCGGCGGCCAAAGGGTGGGGGGCTTGCCCCCCAAGCAAGGGGGTTGCGCCCCCTTTAGGGTTCCCCCCCAACCCTAGGCGCATGGGCCCAAGGGGGGGGGCGCGCCAAGCCCACTAGGGGCTGGCTGCTATCCCTATGCAGCCCAAGTGGCCCCCCGGGAGGGGTGGTCCCTCCCGGTGGACCCCCGGAACCTTTCCGGTGGTCCCGGTACAATACCGGTATGACCCCGAAACTTTCCGGTGCCCGTTTAACAACTTCCCATATATAAAACTTTACCTCCGGACCATTCCGGGACTCCTCGTGACGTCCGGGATCTCATCCGGGACTCCGAAAAACATTCGGTAATCACATACTTGTCTTCCTGATAACCCTAGCGTCACCGAACCTTAAGTGTGTAGACCCTACGGGTTCGGGAGACATGCAGACATGACCGAGACTCTCCGGTCAATAACCAACAGCGGGATCTGGATACCCATGTTGGCTCCCACATGCTCCTCGATGATGTCATCAGATGAACCACGATGTCGAGGATTCGATCAAACCCCGTATACAATTCTCTTTGTCATTCGGTACGTTACTTGCCCGAGACCCGATCGTCGGTATCCCAATACCTTGTTCAGTCTCGTTACCGGCAAGTCACTTTACTCGTACCGTAATGCATGATCCCATGACCAGACACTTGGTCACCTTGAGCTCATTATGATGATGCATTACCGAGTGGGCCCAGAGATACCTCTCCGTCATACGGAGTGACAAATCCCAGTCTCGATCCGTGTCAACCCAACAGACACTTTCGGAGATACCTGTAGTGCACCTTTATAATCACCCAGTTACTTTGTGACATTTGGTACACCCAAAGCACTCCTACGGTATCCGGGAGTTACACGATCTCATGGTCGAAGGAAGAGATACTTGACATTGGAAAAGCTCTAGCAAACGAACTAACCGACCTTTGTGCTATGCTTAGGATTGGGTCTTGTCCATCACATCATTCTCCTAATGATGTGATCCCGTTATCAATGACATCCAATGTCCATAGCCAGGAAACCATGACTATCTGTTGATCACAACGAGCTAGTCAACTAGAGGCTCACTAGGGACATATTGTGGTCTATGTATTCACACGTGTATTACGATTTCCGGATAATACAGTTATAGCATGAATAAAAGACAATTATCATGAACAATGAAATATAATAATAATCCTTTTATTATTGCCTCTAGGGCATATTTCCAACAGATGGCCCTCCGTAGGAAGACGGAGGTGGATTCTCGGTAGTGTATTGAAGTGGTGAGTAGTGGACTCGTGTGCACAAAAACCATTTCAAGTTGGTGTATCGTAGGATAGCTTAGCCAAAGGTCAAAGATGGCTTGCTGCAATAACTCCACCAACCCTTCTTGATAATGTGCATGTATGTAGGATCTGACGTAAGTCTTGCTGGGTACCTTTGTACTCATGTTGCTATACTTTACATTTTACAGAAGACGCTGCAACCCCTTCTGATGGGTTCTTCGTAGACGTTGACATCGACGAGTAGACTAAGGCCCAGGTGGTAATCCTGAGCTTGTGAAGGTCCACGTAGTATAGTTAGGCTTTCCAAGCCTCTTTTATTTTACTAGTTGTCTGTACTCAGACAAGTTACTTCCGCTGCTGGTTTGTATGACTGTATGACTTGAATGTGGGTCGTGTGACCCGTACTTGTATGTATGTTATGTATGGCTCTCTGAGCCTTTAAATAAAGTACTTGTGTCGTAGAGTCATGTTGTGATGCCTTGTTGTATTTGCACATATTGAGCATATTGTGTGTATGATTGAAATGCTTGGTATGTGTGGGATCTGACTATCTAGTTGTTTATCTTTAGTAGCCTCTCTTACCGGGAAATGTCTCCTAGTGTTTCCATTGAGCCATGGTAGCTTGCTACTGCTCCGGAACACTTAGGCTGGCCGGCATGTGTCCTTCTTCGTTCCTGTGTCTGTCCCTTCGGGGAAATGTCACACATTGAGTACCGGAGCCCTGTTAGCCCGCTACAGCCCGGTTTACCGGAGTCCTGCTAGCCCAGTGCTACAGCCCGGACCCACTTGCTGATGACCGACACGTTCGATGCTGGGTCATGGATGCCTGTCCCTGTAAGTCTGTGCCACTTTGGGTTTACGACTAGTCATGTCAGCCCGGGCTCCTTATCATATGGATGCTAGCGACATCATCATATACATGAGCCAAAAGGCACAAACGGTCCCGGGCAAAGGTAAGACGACACCCGTGGGAATACCGTGCGTGAGGCCGCAAAGTGATATGAGGTGTTACAGGCTAGATCGATGTGACATTGAGTCGGGGTCCTGACAGCGTTGGTATCAGAGCCGGACTGCCTGTAGGTTCTCCAAGCCAAACTGGTCGATGTTGAGTCTAGAAATGCTTTAGTTATATGTAGGGGAATTGATTGTGGGATGGTACGTAAGGCTCTTTTTACTTCTTTACCTCATGGCATTCTAATCTGAGTCAGTCCATTCTTCTACCGGGGATTAAGGATTAGGATCTTATCTCTCTATCAGGTTCACGTGTTACGAATCAGTAGTACCTTATAGGGTTGATGACTACAAGCCTAGTTTAGTTCTACTACCTTGTTATGCTGATAAGTTGAACTCAGAACCTTGATATGATATTGTTGAGTGTCTATGCAATTTTTTGATGAATGTCTCAAACCTTTCTTGAGCATTTACAGCCGTTATGCTGTCGAAATTTTGCTAGAAATTCTAATGCCTTTGCATCATGATTGTACTTACAGATGGCCACTCGCGACCAAAATCAAGTGGTTCGCCTGACCCGATGCATTGGTGTGACCGGTCATACGTCTATGTTAGTCCGAGTGATGATCGAGACGGGTTACCGTTGGTATCCCGAATACACGGTCGAAGAGCAGTTTCGAGATTTTAACCAAAGCCAGTATCTTTGCACCGTCCGGATATTTCCCTCTTATCCTGGTGCTACCGAGGCTCTTCACTATTCCTATGGGCTCGGTGTTACTATTGAGATGGCTGTGCAAGATGCGGCTTATTCTATGATGACCATCATGCGAGTCAGGTCTGGCCTGCTTCGCAACACCGACTTTCGGTATATGCCAGCTTCACTTCCTGGAGCACACGGATATCTCCGGGCCATCTATGCTGACCCCAGTCAGGAGGACTCACTAACTCGCACCACTGCTGAGTTGCTCGAGGATAAGGACCGAGAGAATCGGGCCTTGAGAATGGAGCTCTTCAACACCCGCGCCGATCATTGGGCCACCTTGACTCGGTTTGCACCGGCTGTGCAAGCTGGATGCATGGATATGAGAGATCTGTATCCTGTTAGGTCTGCTCTGCCGGACATGATGGATTGGCGTGATCTGGGAGGCATCACCCCACCTCGTGGTCCTCGCCGGCCACCGTTTGTTGGTCCAAGACCTCACCCTAGCCCTTTTGGTCCACAGGCTCCTCAGGATCGTTTGTTTCCGGATGCTCACGTTGAACTTCCAAGCTATGGAGGAGACTTCTATGAGAACTACTACGGAGATGACTGAGATAGTAGTAGTTCCACTAGGTATTGTAATAGTTGTATTCCCACCGTCCCGTGTGACTTGTGGAATATGACTTAGCATGTAGTAATCCCGGGGGTGTAGGAAAAATAATGTATAGGAGCTTGGGATGCCTCCGATGATATGTAATCCTCCTTTCACCGTAGTAGTACTTGTTGGTCTTGTACTAAACCTCGTATGGTGTGTATGACGATGGAATAAAAGAAGTAGTTTCTGTATCTACCATGTCATACGGATGATCATCTTGCATTCTGAGTTGTCCATTACATTCTACATTCTATGTCGGAATCTTGTCATGTTAGACTAAACCATTGTCTTGTTTTTCCTAGGATGGTCAACACCCGCAACAACCCTGCTCCCCCAGAGAAGGCCGAAGGCAGCAGAGTTGGGGATACAAATCTGCCTCACCCTCCCTCTCTGGCAGAAGTTATGCTAGAGGCTGAGAGAAACAAGCGGGAGACCAACCGTTTGTTGGAGCGTATTGAACAGAACACAGCACACCATCAGAGGACTAACTTGGTGTCACTCAGTGATTTCATCAAGTTACATCCACCCACGTTCCACCACTCCTTCGAGCCTCTCGACGCTGATGACTGGCTTCGCAGTATTTCTCACAAACTGCATTCTATGCTAGTGGCTGAGGCTGACAAGGTCACCTTTTCTGCATATCATCTTGAAGGCCCCGCCAGTCTATGGTGGGAGAATTACGGAGCTATGCGCCCAGCGGACCATGTCACTACTTGGGCTGAATTCAGCGAAGCTTTCCGTGAACATCACATTCCGGAGGGTCTCATGGACCGTAAACGTGAGGAGTTCTGTAGTTTCACTCAAGGTCGACTCTCTATTGACGCTTACAGCAGGGAGTTTGGTAACCTTGCCCGTTATGCAACGGAGGAAGTTTCTACTGATGCCAAAAAGCGGGCAAGGTTCCGTAAGGGGCTTAGTCCTGAGCTTCGCCGCGACCTCCGTCTGCATGAGTGCACATCCTTTCAGAAGCTTGTTAACAGAGCCATCAGTGCTGAGTCTGGTCAGACTGATTATGAAGCAACACGCAAGCATGGCCGTGACTTGGGTTCCTCATTCGGTGCTGGTACTCAGAAGCGCCGCGTGTGGGTGCCTAACACTGCCCTGCCACCCAGGTTCACATCGAGGCCATCCTTCCAGGCGCCTCGCCCAGCTCAGCCATATGCACCAGCCAAGCCCTATGGTGGTCCAACCAACAATGTTTCCCCACGTTCCAGTTCCGTGACTTGTTTCAAGTGTGGGGAATCAGGCCACTATATGTGCGAGTGTCCCCAAACCAACCCCAACCAGACAGCAAAAACTGTTGGCCGCGGCAAGCCGACAGGGAAAGTGTTCCACGCCAAGCCGGCCACCGCTACACGTGGCCATGTCAACTATATCTCTGCTGAGGAAGCTCAAGAGGATCCCAACGTCGTTCTCGGTACGCTCCTTGTTAATTGCCACCCGGCATCTGTTCTTTTCGATACAGGAGCATCTCATTCTTTCATATCCGAAAATTATGCTCGTTTGCATAACACCGCATTCTGTGACATGCCATCCTCTATGGTAATTCAAACTCCGGGATCCAAATGGCAAACCTCTAGAGTAAGCCATGGAAATGAAATTCAAGTCGACAAACTTGTTTTTCTCGCATCTTTGATAGCCCTCAAATCTTCGGATATTAATATCATCTTGGGTATGGACTGGATGTCAGCCCATCATGCCAAAATTGATTGCTTTTCTAGGACTGTTCAACTCACCCATCCTTAGGGGAAGATAGTCAATACCTTGACCCGAATAACCAAGCGACAGTTATATTCTCTTAACGCCAGCCCTTTGCCAGACCTTGAGGACGTTCCGGTAGTCCGCGACTTTCCGGATGTCTTCCCAGAGGAATTGCCAGGTGTTCCACCTGACAGGGATGTCGAATTCGTGATAGATCTCATTCCAGGAACTGTCCCAATTTCCAGAAGACCCTACAAGATGGCACCTTTTGAACTAGCCGAGCTTAAGAAACAACTTGATGAGTCCTTGAAAAAGGGTTTCATCCGACCTAGTTCATCTCCTTGGGCTTGCCCCGTCCTCTTCGTCAAGAAGAAGGATGGTACGGACCGGATGGTTGTAGATTATCGACCTGTCAACTTGGTCACAATTAAGAACAAGTATCCGCTCCCCAGGATCAACGACCTGTATGATCAGCTTGCTGGATCCTCAGTCTTCTCTAAAATGGATTTGAGGTTGGGCTACCATCAAATCAAAATCAGAAACGGGGACATTTCGAAAACGGCCTTTGTTACTCGTTATGGCCAATACGAGTACACCGTCATGTCCTTCGGCTTAACCAACGCTCCAGCCACCTTCTCTCGGCTGATGAACTCAATCTTCATGGAGTATTTGGATAAATTCATCGTGGTTTACCTCGATGATATACTCATCTACTCCAAGAACGAGGAAGAATATGCCGAACACCTAAGGCTAGTGTTGAAGAAACTTCGAGAGCATCGCCTTTATGCCAAATTTTCTAAATGTGAATTCTGGTTGTCAGAAGTGACCTATCTTGGACATGTAATTTCTGGTAAAGGCATTGCTGTCAACCCTGAGCGAGTTCAAGCCGTCCTTAATTGGACTCCACCTGAATCGGTCAAGCAAGTACGGAGTTTTCTGGGCTTAGCAAGCTATTGCCGTCGCTTTGTCGAGAATTTCTCCAAAGTTGCCAAACCTCTAACTAAACTCCTCAAGAAAGATAAAAAGTTCGAGTGGACTCCACAATGTGAGCACAGTTTCCAGGAGTTGAAAAGACGTTTAACCTCTGCTCCCGTACTGGTACCACCGGATTTTTCCAAGGATTTTGTTATCTACTGTGACGCCTCGCGACAAGGAGTAGGCTGTATTCTCATGCAAGATCGACACGTAATTGCTTATGCTTCACGGCAATTACACCCACATGAGGAAAACTACCCCACTCATGATCTGGAGCTTGCAGCTGTAGTCCATGCACTCAAAACATGGCGACATTATCTTCTCGGTAATCGTTGCGAAATCTACACTGATCACCAAAGTTTGAAGTATATATTCACCCAACCGGATTTAAATCTCAGGCAAAGACGTTGGGTCGAGTTGATCATAGATTTCGACTTAGGAATAACTTATACACTAGGGAAAGCCAACGTCATGGCTCACGCGCTAAGTCGTAAATCTTATTGTAACAACCTGATGTTACAACAAAGTCAACCGCTTCTCCATGAGGAATTTCGGAAGCTTAACCTTCATATTGTTCCTCAAGGTTTTCTTTCCACCTTGGTGGCGAAACCTACCCTTATGGATCAGATCATCAAAGCACAGAAAGTAGATCCGGGAATTTCCCGCATCCAGAGAAACATCAAGAAAGGAGTTGCGAATTGTTTCTCCATCGATGATCAAGGAGTCGTATACTTCGAGAATCGGCTAGTGGTCCCCAAGGTGCGAAACCTGAGGCGATTGATCCTTAAGGAAGCTCATGAATCTCCTCTCACTATTCATCCCGGTAGCACTAAGATGTATCAGGACCTACGCCAAAGGTTCTGGTGGACTAGGATGAAGAGAGAAATTGCTCAGTATATTGCTAATTGCGACATCTGCCGTCGTGTAAAAGCAGAGCATCAACAGCTTGTTGGCATCCTTCAACCCCTAGCTATTCCTGAATGGAAATGGGATAAAATTGGAATGGACTTCATTACCGGTTTTCCCAGGACCAAGAGAGGGAATAATGCTATCTTCGTCGTTGTCGATCGTCTTTCCAAAGTGGCCCATTTCTTACCGGTTCGTGAGAGTATAACTGCTAGTCAGTTAGCAGACTTGTACATCTCCCGAATAGTGTCTCTCCATGGTGTTCCTTTGGAAATTAACTTGGATCGAGGAAGTCTTTTCACCTCTCGATTTTGGGAAAGTTTCCAAAATGCTATGGGAACCCGCCTTTCTTTTAGTACCGCTTTCCACCCTCAATCAAGTGGTCAAGTGGAACGCGTCAACCAGATTCTAGAAGACATGCTTCGAGCTTCTGTTATCTCATTCAGAATGGAGTGGGAGAAATGCCTTCCATTTGCCGAATTTGCTTATAACAACAGCTATCAATCCAGCTTGGGCAAAGCCCCTTTTGAAGTTCTCTATGGACGAAGGTGTCGAACGCCTCTTAACTGGTCAGAAACCGGGGAAAGACAATTCTTTGGCCCGGATATGATTCAGGAAGCAGAAGAGCAAGTTCGCATCGTTCGTGAAAAGTTGAAAACAGCCCAATCTCGTCAAAAGAGTCAATATGACCGAAAACATAAGGCTATGACTTTTGAGGTTGACGAGAAGGCTTACCTTCAGGTTACTCCTCTGAAGGGAACCCATCGCTTCGGTATCAAGGGCAAATTGGCTCCTCGTTACATTGGACCTTTTCGCATTCTCACAAAACGAGGAGAAGTTGCCTCCCAATTGGAACTACCTCCGCATCTCTCCAGGGTCCACGATGTCTTCCACGTTTCTCAACTCAGGCGTTGCTTCTCGGATCCCATCCGTGGAGTAGACCATGAAACGCTTGATCTCCAAGATAATCTCACGTATCGAGAGTACCCCGTTCGTATCCTCGATCAAGCTGAGCGTACCACTCGACGTCATAATATCAAGTTTCTCAAGGTTCAATGGTCGCACCATTTTGAGAATGAAGCAACTTGGGAAAGGGAGGATCGTCTTCGACTCGAGTATCCCGCCTTCTTCCCGGAGGAACCCAAATCTCGGGATGAGATTCTTTTGAGTGGGGGTGAGTTGTCACACCCTAGCTAGTTCATGCATTAGAGTGTTGCATCATGTCTACTCTTTCATCAGAAACTTGAAATGGGGATGCCAGAACCCCCAGCCCCCTCTGAAACCAACTAGGGTTTACTAAAAACTTTTTCAATGAACCTGAAATGCCCTTCTAAAATGTCCATCATTTTTGTCCTGGTTCAGAACCTCTGCCAAAAGTGTTGCACAATTTTCTAGGTCATCTTAGGGTCCTTGGATTAAATGATAAATATTTGAATTTGGGCATTTAAAATTGTATAAAATATTTCAAATGCTCAAATATCTCCAAACTGAAATGTTTCATGTTGGAAATATTCCAACTTTGAACCAGGAGCAGTTTGGTGAATTTTGGAACTTTCTAGGTATTTTTAGAAATTCAACAAAGTTGCAGAAAAATAGAAAAAGGAAAATAACAGAAAGACTTACCTGGCGCCCGCTAACCGGCCCACCTGCCGGCCCAGCCCAGCACCGCGCCAGCGAGCTGCTTGCCGGCCAGGCAGGCAGGCAGGTGCTCGACGGCGAGCACCGCATGGGTGCCACGCACCTGCTCGCCGCCTCGCCGCTCCACTCGCCCGGCTAACACCGTGGATCGACCCCTCTCTCTCCCCCGAACCCCCCAGACGTCCCCTCTCCTCTCCAGCTCCTCCCCCTCGCGCTCCCCAGCCATGGCCGACGCCACCGCCGCCGCTCCATCGCCGTAGCCGCGCTCCCTGCCGCCCGTGCGTCGTCTCGTCGTGTCCAAGAGCTCCGCCGCCGTCCACTTCGTCGAGCTAACCGAGCCCCGCATGCTCGTGAGGCTCGAGTCCACCGCACCGACCTCGCCCGAGTTCGCCGTCGCCGGAGATCCCTTTCAACACCGTCGCCGCATCAGCTCGTCCCCGACCCCGCCGGTGGCCTCTACGGGTGCTCTGTGAGCCTAGCTACCTCTCCTACTCTTCCTCTCTCGCCCCCGAGCCGTGTAGCCACCGCACGAAGATCACCCGCACGCACCACCGTGGATCTTGTCGCCGACGTGCTCCCGGCCATCCTCCGGCCACCTCTCGGTGTCCATCGCACTCACCATGCTGCGTTGAGTCCAACCGTGCACTCCACGCACCTCACCGCACACCCTAGCCTCGAGTTCGTCCCCAACCGAACTCCGGTGGCCGCCTAGGTCGTCGCCGGCGCCAACTCCGGCCACCCCGACCCCAACTGACTCCACCAAGAGCCGCGGCTCATCCTCAGCTCCACCTCGATGCCCTCCGCGACCCATTTGGCGGCCGAAACGGCCAAAACCACTTCCGCCGCCGCACCGGGATCGCCGGCGGCTAAACGCCGGTGCAGCCGTGTTGACTTTGACCACGGGTGGGCCCTGGTTGACTCTGTTGAGTCAATGACAGGTGGGGCCCCCTTCTGCTAATTATCCAGATTAGTTTAAACTAAATTAAATTAGTTAATTAGCCACTGACACCCTGGACCCACGCGTCAGGTTTGACCTGGACCGGGTCTGTTGACTTGCTGAGGTCAGCATGACCTCATGCTGATGCAGTAATCCTTTTCTGGAATTAAAATAAATCTAAAATGATTTATAAATTCCAGAAAATAACCCAAACTTCAAAAATTCATATAAATTCAACCGTAGCTCCAAATCAAACAAATTATATATGAAAAATGATCAGAAAAATCCAATCTATCCATCTGTACCAGTTTCATGCATGTTTAAACAAGCTAACTTGAGGTTTAGAGCAGAACAAGATAAAACACTTTAAAGGGCCATTTATGAGTTTGAAATTTGAATCTTTGGTTCAAATTGATTCAAACCCATCTGGTTTTAGTTGCATTAGCCCAACACACTCATATTGCCATGTTTCATGCATGCATCATATTATCGCACATTGTTTGGTAATGGTTGTGTATCGGTGTTCTTTGCGGCAGGTTCTGCCCCCGAGGAGTACCGTGATTACCTTAACGAAGAGCAATATCAGTGCACCGACCCATCAGGCAAGCAACCAACCAGTTGATCATATCGATACAATACCATGTTCTCGCTTCTGCTCTCTTTTACTGCATTAAGACAACGCGTTCCAAACTGTTGTGTGCTACGGTAGTTGAACCTATTTCCTCTGCATGACCTGTCATTGCCACAGTAACTAGATGAAACCCACTAGCATGTGTAGGAGTTGATTGAGCCATATGTTTGTGTTGTTCCTACCTTGCTATGCCTGCTATGCTTAGAGTCGTGTCAGGTCTGGTTCATCTGGGTGATGGGCTAGAGTGAAATGATCATGCCGGTATTGAGAGTGATGTGGTGAACACGATTTGGTAAAGGTATCGATGAGAGGCCATGTTGGAGTACATGGTGGGTTGTTTCATTGAAGCCGACCTTAAGCACTGAGATCTGTATGTGTGATTTAAGAATCAGCTACTACCATGCATTGGGCCCGAAACCAATGGAGCCTCTCGGCTTCTTATTCACCCTAGTTCTCTGTCCAGGAGTTGCAAGTAGTTTCTGGTGTTTGTAGCCTACTGGAGGCCGTGGACAGCGCTGACCATAGGGGTGGGCTGTGATGCGGTAGGTACGTGGCACGGTGTACCGGATACCCGTTAGGTATCTCGGGAACCCTGTACACATTGTTCGGGGCCGTACGGGAAACCTCGGCCGGACTCCCTGCGGATGGAACCTGGATAGGCGATAAACCTGGATTGGAGACTTAGGTGATTAGGTAGGTCGTGGCCGACACCCACGTTGGGCTTCCGCTTGAAGGTTGCCGAGTACATGTCGTGTAAACGGCGGTAAGTGGTGAGAGCGTGTATGAAGAAGTACACCCCTGCAGGGTTAACCTAATCTATTCGAATAGCCGCGTCCGTGGTGAAGGACTACTCGGTTGCCTATACAGTTCATAGACAAGTAAACTGGATACTACTAAAAGCCTCAAGATAAGCGTGAGTGCCGAGGATGGCCCTCCGTAGGAAGACGGAGGTGGATTCTCGGTAGTGTATTGAAGTGGTGAGTAGTGGACTCGTGTGCGCAAAAACCATTTCAAGTTGGTGTATCGTAGGATAGCTTAGCCAAAGGTCAAAGCTGGCTTGCTGCAATAACTCCACCAACCCTTCTTGATAATGTGCATGTATGTAGGATCTGACGTAAGTCTTGCTGGGTACCTTTGTACTCATGTTGCTATACTTTACATTTTACAGAAGACGCTGCAACCCCTTCTGATGGGTTCTTCGTAGACGTTGACATCGACGAGTAGACTAAGGCCCAGGTGGTAATCCTGAGCTTGTGAAGGTCCACGTAGTATAGTTAGGCTTTCCAAGCCTCTTTTATTTTACTAGTTGTCTGTACTCAGACAAGTTACTTCCGCTGCTGGTTTGTATGACTGTATGACTTGAATGTGGGTCGTGTGACCCGTACTTGTATGTATGTTATGTATGGCTCTTTGAGCCTTTAAATAAAGTACTTGTGTCGTAGAGTCATGTTGTGATGCCTTGTTGTATTTGCACATATTGAGCATATTGTGTGTATGATTGAAATGCTTGGTATGTGTGGGATCTGACTATCTAGTTGTTTATCTTTAGTAGCCTCTCTTACCGGGAAATGTCTCCTAGTGTTTCCATTGAGCCATGGTAGCTTGCTACTGCTCCGGAACACTTAGGCTGGCCGGCATGTGTCCTTCTTCGTTCCTGTGTCTGTCCCTTTGGGGAAATGTCACGCATTGAGTACCGGAGCCCTGTTAGCCCGCTACAGCCCGGTTTACCGGAGTCCTGCTAGCCCAGTGCTACAGCCCGGACCCACTTGCTGATGACCGACACGTTCAATGCTGGGTCATGGATGCCTGTCCCTGTAAGTCTGTGCCACTTTGGGTTTATGACTAGTCATGTCAGCCCGGGCTCCTTATCATATGGATGCTAGCGACATCATCATATACGTGAGCCAAAAGGCGCAAACGGTCCCGGGCAAAGGTAAGACGACACCCGTGGGAATACCGTGCGTGAGGCCGCAAAGTGATATGAGGTGTTACAGGCTAGATCGATGTGACATTGAGTCGGGGTCCTGACAACCCCCTCCACGAATACCACGTGGTCCTCCCTCCTCTCCATCACCGGTGGGTCTCGGTCGACCTCCTCCGACGGGGGCACGGGGATGTCGGGGGCCACGGCGCGGAGGGGAACGACGAGCTGCGGAGGCTGGTTGCGTGAGGCCTCCGCCTCCCTCTCCGCGGTCGCCGCCTCCGCCCGGGCCTTGGCCGCTGTGTCGACCTGCTCCTTCGCCGCCTGGGCGGTCCTTCGCTCCGCCGCCTCCCACTTCTCCCGCGCCCCCCGTGTGTTCCGCTCCGTGGCCTCCATGAGGTCGGCGCGGGGATCCACGCGGCTGGAGCATGAGGACCCTCCAGTCGGCCCGACTACGGAGCCGCCAGGACCTCGCTCGAGGGAAAGCGGCGCCCTGCCCGGGGAGCAAAGAGAAGTTTAGAAGAGCCTCAATCCAAGAGAACAACAAAAAATACAAGACGTTTTACGCTTACGCCGAGATCGCCTGCGGCTGTTTCACCGCCTTGCGGAAGCGGGCCGCCTTCACGGCCGCCTCCTTCCGCTTGGTCGCCGCCGTGGAACCCTTGGATTTCTTCGGCCAGCTGCCGAAGTAGGTCGATGCGGCCCGGCGTTTCTGCGCGCCGCCACAGGCAGCCGGCGCGGCAAACGGGCCCGCGCCTTGATGATCAAGTGCCGGGTGGCGGTGCGGAACGGCTTCGACCTCATCATCGTCCGCCCAGTCCTCGAGGCCGGCCCCGAGCCCCGTGCCTCCTGCCTCGTCGCCTTCCCCCATGATGGCATCTTCCATGGCGGCCGCTCCTAGGTCCGGATCATCGACGTCGTCCACCGTGCGGTCGGGGAGGAGCTGGTGCTCTACCCCTGCGGCCCCAGCCATCGGTGGAAGAAGAGGGTTCTGCTGAGGGCAAACCAATTGATCAAAAGTCGGCCATCATGAGGCCGGCTACCAAAGGAAGAAAAGAAGAAAAACTTATAACAGGCGGGGGGTTGGCGCAAGAATATGGCCCCTTGCCGTATCGCCAATCCTCGGCGAGCTTGCAGTTGGAGATGTAGTTCACCATGTAAGACACCTCGACATGAGGCATCTCCCTGGTGCTCAGCCGACACGGGTCGAAGCGGCCGCTCATCTGGCAAATCATGTGAGGCCGGCCTTGGAGTGGAAGTACTCGGCGCTCCATGAAGGCGGCCACCAGGTCGGCTCTGGTCAGGCCCTCCGACTAGATCATCACCCGGAGCCGGGCGACGACTGCGTTCCCGGCCTGAGACAACGACCTAGCCCGGTACTCCACGAGGGTTGCCTCCCAGTCGGCGAGCCGGCTACGTAAGCCGGCAAGTTGACGAAGTTGCCTTGCTGGGCAACGTTCTTCACATAAAAATAGGACTTCTGCCAGAGCTTCACCGACTGGATCAGCGGGATGGGCGGGAACGGATTGTTCTCGCCCGTCCGCCTCATGGCGATGAAGGCTCCGCAGGGGGCGGGCACGCCCGCGACAACGGTGCCGAGCTTGCACTGGAAGAATTCTCCCCAGAGCTCGAGAGTGGGGAGAACCAAAAGAAAGCCCTCGCACAGGGTGACGAAAGCCAACAGTAGCATCACCACGTTGGGTGTGAGGTGATGCGGCTGGAGGTGGTAAAACTCAAGAAAAGCACGAAGTAATCCGCTCGCCGGGAGGCCGAAGCCACGCAGGCAGTGCGAGCGGAAGATTACCCGCTTGCCCTCCTCCGGTGCCGGCGAAATCTCCCTCGCCGGCGCACGATGAACCCGCACGTAGTTCTTGCCCGGCAGACGCCGCGTCCGGCGGAGGAACTCAACGTGGTCCTCGTGGACATTGGAGCCGTCCCACGAGCTCGACAACGCCATGGGAGCGACGTGGCGAGAGACAAGGCGATGCGATGGCGGAGACGCGCACGACCCCGCTATGGCGGGACCAAAGGAACCGAGAGGTCCGATGGCGGGGCGGCGCGACAATGGGTCACTACGGCGGCGGAAGGAAGAAGAAGGAAGGTGAGAAAGGGTGGAGGGAGGGAGAGCGTGCGAGCCTCTGCCGCTCCCTCTCCTCCCCTACTTATAGACCCGCGCGGCGGAGCCGAGGAGGCGTGGTGTGGGGGAACGTGGGATCAACTGCGCCCACTCCCCCACGTCCCGCGATTATTGCGCCCTGATGACATAATAAAACCGCCGCGGGAAGGCGAGCGGTCCGTTGTGGGCCGCAGAAGATCCGCGCTTGGGCCGAGGCCTAGAAGTGGCGGGCCCGGGCCTGCGGCGGCATCCCATCGCGCGCGTGCGTTGGCAGGCTTTCCTTGCCACGTGGCCCACGGGGTGGCATGCGGTCAGCTCGCAGGCCGACCCACGTTCCCGCCTACAAGATACAGAGCTTTCCGAAGACGGCGCACATAAGCAAAGCCGGCTCCTCAGGATAGGAAGCTGACCAAGCTTCTCGTCCCTTTGTCAGCCTCGAAGCTCGATCAGCTTCGGGGACTACTGTTGGAGTAAAAGACCACGGGTAGCCTAGCCGGCTCCCCCTGGCCCTTCTGAAAATATTACGAGCCGATACGGCCCTCAAGAGTCCAAGACATGGGGCCGCCTTCCCCTTGCCGGCTGTCTCCCAGGCCGACTATCGGAAGGCGGCCCGGCTTTAGCCCTCATGAAGAAAGCCGCAGGAGGGCCGGCTCCAAGAAGCCGGCCGCGAGAAGGCCGACTCCAAGCAGCCGGCTCCCACAAAGCGGTCAAGATCGTACCCTCGAAGTCTGCATCCACATAATGGCGATGTGACGGGGCGTCGCTATAGTAAAGCCTGCCACCCCCGAATCCCGGAGCACGCCTGGCACAGTGTGCCGTACGGGGTGGCCATGACCCGTCCAGCGTGGCACTGTTGCCATGTTGACCCTGATGCCACCCACGACGGGCTGTCAGCCCGGCCCACGGGCGGTGGGCCCCTTCGGGCAGAGAGACACCCGAAGGCAGCCAGGCCTCCCCCAGTCGGCCCAAGACAGGGCCGGCTCCCCACAGCCGGCTTGCCTCCTCCCTCGAAGGAGACGCCCCATTAAGGAGACAAGACGCGGTGAGGCTACAGGGATCGCCCGCCGGGCGGCGGCACTGTAGCCACACCCACCTCGGCGAAGCCCTCGTCACCAGGATTGAGGCAACAGTAACCAGCCACCTACAGGGCCCTTGACAGTGGGGCCTGCCTATCGACCAAGGAGCCGGTAGCCGGCGGGACCCACTAGCCGGTGGGCCCTAGCAGCGGGCGCAGAAGCCGGCGAGCATAGACACAGACGGCTAGGGCCCACGCCCAGCCGGATTACTATTGTACCCCCGGGGGGTGGGCCTATATAAACCCCCCGGGGCACCCATGCAAAGGGTTGATCTGAGCTAGTTTTAGACACCACATAGAGAGGAGAGGAGAGCTAGCCGTGCCCTTCTTCTTCGCGCCAAACAACTCAAGGAGCATCTTGTAGCCACTCGTTCATCTAGTGATCATGCGGAGACCCCGCAGAGCAGCAGTAGGGGTGTTATCTCCACGGAGAGCCCTGAAGCTGGGTAAGATTCGCTGGCGTGCATGTCTTCGCCTCATCCCGCTTCCAGGCACCGGCGGCGTCTTACTGGCACCCACAATGATAAGCCACCCATTGGCATATGTCGCACCTACACCACCCAACAGGGCACGCCTACCCCCCCCAGGCGCGCCCTCCACCTTCGTGGGGCCCCCTGTTGCTCCATCGATGTACTCCTTCCTCCTATATATACCTACATACCCCCAAACGATCAGATACGGAGCCAAAACCCTAATTCCACCGCCGCAACTTTCTGTATCCATGGGATCCCATCTTGGGGCCTATTCCAGAGCTCCGCCGGAGGGGGCATCCATCACGGAGGGCTTCTATATCAACACCATAGCCTCTCCGATGAAGTGTGAGTAGTTTACCTCATACCTTCGGGTCCATAGTTATCAGCTAGATGGCTTCTTCTCTCTTTTTGGATTTCAATACAATGTTCTCCCCCTCTCTTGTGGAGATCTATTCGATGGAATCTTCTTTTTGCGGTGTGTTTGTTGAGACCGATGAATTGTAGGTTATGATCCAGATTATCTATGAACAATATTTGAATCTTCTCTGAATTCTTTTATGTATGATTCGTTATCTTTGCAAGTCTCTTCGAATTATGAGTTTGGTTTGGCCTACTAGATTGATCTTTCTTGCAGTGGGAGAAGTGCTTGGCTTTGGGTTCAATCTTGCAGTGTCCTTTCCCAGTGACAGTAGGGGAAGCAAGGCACGTATTGTATTGTTGCCATCGAGGATAACAAGATGGGGTTTTTATCATATTGCATGAATTTATCCCTCTACATCATGTCATCTTGCTTAAGGTGTTACTCTGTTTTCATGAACTTAATACTCTAGATGCATGCTGGATAGCGGTCGATGAGTGGAGTAATAGTAGTAGATGCAGGCAGGAGTCGGTCTACTTGTCTCGGATGTGATGCCTATATACATGATCATACTTAGATATTCTCATAACTATGCTCAATTCTGTCAATTGCTCAACAGTAATTCGTTCACCCACCGTAAAATATTTATGCTCTTGAGAGAAGCCACTAGTGAAACCTATGGCCCCGGTGTCTATCTTCATCATATTAATCTTCCAAATACTTAGTTATTTACTTTGCTTTTATTTTACTTTGCATCTTTATCACAAAAATACCAAAAATATTATTCTATCATATCTATCAGATCTCACTCTCGTAAGTGACCGTGAAGGGATTGACAGCCCCTTATCGCGTTGGTTGCGAGGAGTTTTTATCTTGTGCGGGTACGAGGGACTCGCGCGTAGCCACCTACTGGATTGATACCTTGGTTCTCAAAAACTGAGGGAAATACTTACGCTACTTTGCTGCATCATCCTTTCCTCTTCAAGGAAATCCAACGCAGTGCTCAAGAGGTAGCAGGATTGTTCCTTGGTATGTGACTCCTCCATTGGTCCAATTAGTTTTTGTTCTAATGCTTTATTCATTGCAAATTTGTGATGCCTAGGTGACCATGTTCTTGAGAGTTGATACGTCTCCGTCGTATCTACTTTTCCAAACACTTTTGCCCTTGTTTTGGACTCTAACTTGCATGATTTGAATGGAACTAACCTGGACTGACGTTGTTTTCAGCAGAATTGCCATGGTGTTATTGATGTGCAGAAACAAAAGTTCTCGGAATGACCTGAAACTCCACCAAGCTACTTTTTGAAAATAAAAAAATACTGGCAAAAGATCAAGACTAGGGGGCCCATACCCTAGCCACGAGGGTGGGGGCGCGCCTGCCCCCCCTGGGCGCACCCCCTACCTCGTGGGCCCCCTGGAGCTCCTTCGACCTCAACCCCAACTCTATATATTCACTTTCGGGGAGAAAAAATAGAGGAGAAGGATTCATCACGTTTTACGATACGGAGCCGCCGCCAAGCCCTAACACCTCTCGGGAGGGCTGATCTCGAGTGTGTTCGGGGCTCCGGAGAGGGGAATCCGTCGCCGTCGTCATCATCAACCATCCTCCATCACCAATTTGATGATGCTCACCGCCGTGCGTGAGTAATTCCATCGTAGGCTTGCTAGACGGTGATGGGTTGGATGAGATTTATCATGAAATCGAGTTAGTTTTGTTAGGGTTTGATCCCTAGTATCCACTATGTTCTGAGATTGATGTTGCTATCACTTTGCTATGCTTAATGCTTGTCACTAGGGCCTGAGTGCCATGATTTTAGATTTGAACCTATTATGTTTTCATCAATATATGAGAGTTCTTGATCCTATCTTGCAAGTCTATAGTCACCTACTATGTGTTATGATCCGGCAACCCCGAAGTGACAATAATCGGGACCACTCCCGGTGATGACCGTAGTTTGAGGAGTTCATGTATTCACTATGTGTTAATGCTTTGGTCCGGTACTCTATTAAAAGGAGGCCTTAATATCCCTTAGTTTCCGCTAGGACCCCGCTTCCACGGGAGGGTAGGACAAAACATGTCATGCAAGTTCTTTTCCATAAACACGTATGACTATATTCGGAATACATGCCTACATTACATGATGAATTGGAGCTAGTTCCGTGTCACCCTAGGTTATGACTGTTACATGATGAACCGCATCTGGCATAATTCTCCATCACTGATCCATTACCTACGAGATTTCTGTTGGAAATATGCCCTAGAGGCAATAATAAAAAGTTATTATTATATTTCCTTGTTCATGATAATTGTCTAATGTTCATGCTATAATTGTGTTATCCGGAAATCGTAATACATGTGTGAATACATAGACCACAACATGTCCCTAGTGAGCCTCTACTTTACTAGCTCGTTGATCAATAGATGGTTACGGTTTCCTAACCATGGACATAGGATGTCATTGATAACGGGATCACATCATTAGGATAATGATGTGATGGACAAGACCCAATCCTAAGCATAGCACAAGATCGTGTAGTTCGTCTGCTAAAGCTTTTCTGATGTCAATTATCCTTTCCTTAGACCATGAGATTGTGCAACTCTCGGATACCGTAAGGGTACTTTGGGTGTGCCAAACATCACAACGTAACTGGATGGCTATAAAGGTACACTACGGGTATCCCCGAAAGTATCTGTTGGGTTGGCACGAATCGAGACTGGGATTTGTCACTCCGTATGACGGAGAGGTATCTCTGGGCCCACTCGGTAGGACATTATCATAATGAGCTCAATGTGATCAAGGAGTTATTCACGGGATGATGTGTTACGGGAACGGGTAAAGAGACTTGCCGTAACGAGATTGAACAAGGTATCGGTATACCGACGATCGAATCTCAGGCAAGTATTGTACCAATAGACAAAGGGAATTGTATACGGGTTGATTGAATCCTCGACATCGTGGTTCATCTGATGAGATTATCGTGGAGCATGTGGGAGCCAAAATGGGTATCCAGATCCCGCTGTTGGTTATTGACCGGAGAGTTTTCTCGGTCATGTCTACGTATCTCCCAAACCCGTAGGGTCTACACACTTAAGGTTCAGTGATGCTAGAGTTGTAGAGATATTAGTATGCAGTTAACCGAAAGTTGTTCGGAGGCCCGGATGAGATCCCGGACGTCACGAGGAGTTCTGGAATGGTCCGGAGGTAAAGATTTATATGTAGGAAGTCCAGTTTCAGCCACCGGGAGAGTTTCAGGGGTCACCGGTATTGTACCGGTACCATCGGAAGGGTCCCGAGGGTCCACCAGGTGGGACACCTATCCCGGAGGGACCCATGGGCTGAAGTGGTGTGGGAACCAGCCCCTGATGGGCTGGTGCGTCCCACCAAAGGGACCAAGGCGCCTAGGGTTGGAAACCCTAGGGGCCATTGCCCCCCCCCCTGAGGGGGCATGCGCCTCTTGGTTGGAAACCCTAAGGGGGCTGTTGCCCCCAAGGGGCCGCCGCCCCCTCCCTCTAGATGGGATCTCCAAGGGGGCATGCGCCCCCCTAGCCCCTATATATAGTGGAGGGGAGGGAGGGCAGCCGCACCCTAAGCCCTGGCGCCTCCCTCTCCCTCCCGTGACACCTCTTCCTCCTCCAGTAGCGCTTGGCGAAGCCCTGCTGGAATCCCGTTGCTTCCACCACCACGCCGTCGTGCTGCTGGATCTCCATCAACTTCTCCTCCCCCCTTGCTGGATCAAGAAGGAGGAGACATCTCCACTCTGTACGTGTGTTGAACGTGGAGGTGTCGTCCGTTCGGCGCTAGGATCATCGGTGATTTGGATCACGACGAGTACGACTCCATCAAGCCCGTTCTCTTCAACGCTTCCGCTCGCGATCTACAAGGGTATGTAGATGCACTCCTCTCTCTCTCTCGTTGCTAGATGACTCCATAGATTTATCTTGGTGATGCGTAGAAAATTTTAAACTTCTGCTACGATCCCCAACAATGGCATCATGAGCTAGGCCTATGCGTAGTTTCTATGCATGAGTACAACACAAGTTGTTGTGGGCGTCGATTTTATCATTTTACTTGCTGTTACTAGTCTTATCTTGATTCGGCGGCATCATGGGATGAAGCGACCCGGACCGACCTTACACGTACACTTACGTGAGACAGGTTCCACCGACTGACATGCACTAGTTGCATAAGGTGGCTAGCGGGTGTCTGTCTCTCCCACTTTAGTCGGATCAGATTCGATGAAAAGGGTCCTTTTGAAGGGTAAATAGAAATTGGCATATCACGTTGTGGTTTTGGTGTAGGTAAGAAACATTCTTGTTAGAAACCTATAGCAGCCACGTGAAAATTTGCAACAACAATTAGAGGACGTCTAACTTGTTCTTGCAGCATATGCCGTGTGATGTGATATGGCCAAAAGGATGTGATGAATGATATATGTGATGTATGAGATTGATCATGTTCTTGTAATAGGAATCACGACTTGCATGTCGATGAGTATGACAACCGGCAGGAGCCATAGGAGTTGTCTTAATTTATTGTATGACCTGCGTGTCAATGAAAACGCCATGTAATTACTTTACTTTATTGCTAACCGTTAGCTATAGTAGTAGAAGTAATAGTTGGAGAGACAACTTCATGAAGACACGATGATGGAGATCATGGTGTCATGCCAGTGACGATGATGATCATGGCGCCCTGAAGATGGAGATCAAAAGGAGCAAAATGATATTGGCCATATCATGTAACTATTTGATTGCATGTGATGTTTATCATGTTTTTACATCTTATTTGCTTAGAATGGCGGTAGCATAAATAAGATGATCCCTCATTAAAATATCAAGAATTGTGTTCCCCCTAACTATGCACCGTTCCTAAGGTCCGTTGTTTCGAAGCACCATGTGATGATCGGGTGTGATAGGTTCTAACGTGCGCATACAATGGGTGTAAGCCAGATTTACACACGCAATACACTTAGGTTGACTTGACGAGCCTAGCATGTACAGACATGGCCTCCGAACACGGAAGACCGAAAGGTCGAACATGAGTCGTATAGAAGATACGATCAACATGAAGATGTTCACCGATGATGACTAGTCTGTCTCACGTGATGACCGGACATGGCCTAGTTGACTCGGATCATGTATCACTTAGAGGACTAGAGGGATGTCTATCTGAGTGGGAGTTCATTAAATAATTTGATTAGATGAACTTAATTATCAGGAACATAGTCTAAAACATGGCAATATGTCTACAAGGATCAAATGGCCCATGCTAATGTTGCCCTCAACTTCAACGCGTTCCTAGAGAAAACCAAGCTGAAATACGATGGCAGCAACTACACGGATTGGGTCCGTAACCTAAGGATTATCCTCATAGCTGCCAAGAAAGCATATGTCCTTGATGCACCGCTAGGTGAAGCACCTGTTTTCCCAGCAACTCAAGACGTTATGAACGCCTGGCAGTCGCGTAGTGATGATTACTCCCTGGTTCAATGCGGCATGCTTTACAGCTTAGAACCGGGGCTCCAAAAGCGTTTTGAGCAGCACGGAGCATATGAGATGTTCCAAGAGCTGAAAACGGTTTTCCAAGCTCATGCCCGGGTCGAGAGATATGAAGTCTCTGACAAGTTCTATAGTTGTAAGATGGAGGAGAATAGTTATGTCAGCGAGCACATACTCAAAATGTCTGGGTTGCACAACCGCTTATCTCAGTTGGGAGTTAATCTCCCGGATGATGCGGTCGTTGATAGAATCCTTCAGTCGCTCCCACCTAGCTACAAGAGCTTTGTGATGAACTTCAATATGCAGGGGATGGAAAAGACCATTCCTGAGGTAATTCAATGCTGAAATCAGTGGAGGTGGAGATCAAAAAGGAACATCAAGTGTTGATGGTGAATAAAACCATTAAGTTCAAGAAAGGCAAGGGTAAGAAGAACTTCAAGAAGGACGGCAAGGGAGTTGCCGCGCCTGGTAAGCCAGTTGCCGGGAAGAAGCCAAAGCATGGGCCCAAGCCTGAGACTGAGTGCTTTTATTGCAAGGGAAACGGTCACTGGAAGCGGAACTGCCCCAAGTACTTAGCGGATAATAAGGCCGCCAATACCAAAGGTATATGTGATATACATGTTATTGATGTATACCTAACCAGTGCTCGTAGTAGCTCCTGGGTATTTGATACCGGTGCAGTTGCTCATATTTGTAACTCAAAACAGGAGCTGCGGAATAAGCAGAGACTGGCGAAGGACGAGGTGATGATGCGCGTTGGGAATGGTTCCAAGGTCGATGTGATCGCCGTCGGCACGCTACCTCTTCATTTACCTACGGGATTAGTTTTAAACCTCAATAATTGTTATTTAGTACCAGCTTTGAGCATGAACATTGTATCTGGATCTCGTTTAATGCGAGATGGCTACTCATTTAAATCTGAGAATAATGGTTGTTCTATTTATGTGAGAGACATGTTTTATGGTCATGCCCCACTGGTTAATGGTTTATTCTTATTTAATCTCGAGCGTGATGTTACACATATTCATAGTGTGAATGCCAAAAGATGTAAGGTTGATAATGATAGTCCCACATAATTGTGGCACTGCCGCCTTGGTCAGATTGGTGTCAAACGCATGAAGAAACTCCATGCAGATGGACTTTTGGAGTCTCTTGATTATGAATCATTTGACACGTGCGAACCATTCCTCATGGGAAAAATGACCAAGACTCCGTTCTCCGGAACAATGGAGCGAGCAACCAACTTATTGGAAATCATACATACTGATGTGTGCGGTCCAATGAGTGTTGAGGCTCGTGGTGGTTATCGTTATGTCTTCACCCTCACTGATGACTTACGTAGATATGGGTATGTCTACTTGATGAAACACAAGTCTGAGAGCTTTGAAAAGTTCAAGGAATTTCAGAGTGAGGTTGAGAATCAACGTGACAGGAAAATAAAGTTCTTACAATCAGATCGTGGAGGGGAATATTTGAGTCACGAATTTGGCACACAATTAAGGAAATGTGGAATTGTTTCACAACTCACGCCGCCTGGAACACCTCAGCGTAATGGTGTGTCCGAACGTCATAATCGCACTCTATTGGATATGGTGCGATCTATGATGTCTCTTACCGATCTACCGCTATCATTTTGGGGTTATGCTATAGAGACAGCTGCATTCACTTTAAATAGGGCTCCGTCGAAATCGTTGAGACGACACCATATGAATTGTGGTTTGGGAAGAAACCTAAGCTGTCGTTTCTGAAAGTCTGGGGATGCGATGCTTATGTCAAGAAACTTCAACCTGAAAAGCTCGAACCCAAATCGGAAAAATGCGTCTTCATAGGATACCCTAAGGAAACTATTGGGTATACCTTCTACCTCAGATCCGAAGGCAAGATCTTTGTTGCCAAGAATGGATCCTTTCTAGAGAAAGAGTTTCTCTCGAAAGAAGTAAGTGCGAGGAAAGTAGAACTTGATGAAGTATTGCCTCTTGAACCGGGGAGTAGCGCAGCTCAAGAAAATGTTTCTGTGGTGCCTGCACCAACTAGAGATGAAGTTAATGATGATGATCATGAAACTTCAGATCAAGTTGCTACTGAACTTCGTAGGTCCAGAAGGACACGTTCCGCACCAGAGTGGTAGGGCAACCCTGTCCTAGAAATCACGTTGTTAGACAATGGTGAACCTTCGAACTATGAAGAAGCGATGGCGGGCCCGGATTCCGACAAATGGCTTAAAGCCATGAAATCCAAGATAGGATCCATGTATGAAAACGACGTATGGACTTTGACTGACTTGCCCGATGATCGGAGAGCCATAGAAAATAAATGGATCTTTAAGAAGACAGACGCGGATGGTAATGTAACCATCTATAAGGCTTGGCTTGTCGCTAAGGGTTATCGACAAGTTCAAGGGGTTGACTACGATGAGACCTTCTCACCCGTAGCGAAGCTGAAGTCTGTCCGAATCATGTTAGCAATTGCCGCATTCTATGATTATGAGATATGGCAAATGGACGTCAAAACAGCATTCCTTAATGGTTTCCTTAAGGAAGAATTGTATATGATGCAGCCGGAAGGTTTTGTCGATCCTAAGAATGCTGACAAGGTATCAAAGCTCCAATGCTCGATATATGGGCTGGTGCAAGCATCTCGGAGTTGGAACATTCGTTTTGATGAGATGATCAAAGCGTTTGGGTTTATGCGAATTTATGGAGAAGCCTGTGTTTACAAGAAAGTGAGTGGGAGCTCTGTAGCACTTCTCATATTATATGTGGATGACATAATATTGATGGGAAATGATATAGAACTCTTGGAAAGCATAAAGGCCTACTTGAATAAGTGTTTTTCAATGAAGGACCTTGGAGAAGCTGCTTACATATTAGGCATCAAGATCTATAGAGATAGATCGAGACGCCTCATTGGTCTTTCACAAAGCACGTACCTTGACAAGATATTGAAGAAGTTCAATATGGATCAGTCCAAGAAGGGGTTCTTGCCTGTATTGCAAGGTGTGAGATTGAGCACGGCTCAATGCCCGACCACGGCAGAAGATAGGGAAAAGATGAGTGTCATCCCCTATGCGTCGGCCATAGGCTCTATTATGTATGCCATGCTGTGTACCAGACCTGATGTAAACCTTGCCGTAAGTTTGGTGGGAAGGTACCAAAGTAATCCCGGCATGGAACATTGGACAGCGGTCAAGAATATCCTGAAGTACCTGAAAAGGACTAAGGATATGTTTCTCGTTTATGGAGGTGACGAAGAGCTCGTCGTAAAGGGTTACGTTGATGCTAGCTTCGACACAGATCTGGATGACTCCGAGTCACAAACCGGATACGTGTATATTTTGAATGGTGGGGCAGTCAGCTGGTGCAGTTGCAAGCAAAGCATCATGGCGGGATCTACATGTGAAGCGGAGTACATGGCAGCCTCAGAGACAGCACATGAAGCAATCTGGATGAAGGAGTTCATTACCGACCTAGGAGTTATTCCCAATGCGTCGGGCCCGATGACTCTCTTCTGTGACAACACTGGAGCTATTGCCCTTGCCAAGGAGCGCGCCCAGGTTTCACAAGAAGACCAGGCATATCAAGCGCCACTTCAACTCCATTTGTGAAAATGTTCAAGATGGAGACATAGAGATTTGTAAAGTGCATACGGACCTGAATCTCGCAGATCCGTTAACTAAACCTCTTCCACATGCAAAGCATGATCAACACCAAAACTCTATGGGTGTTCGATTCATCACAATGTAACTAGGTTATTGACTCTAGTGCAAGTGGGAGACTATTGGAAATATGCCCTAGAGGCAATAATAAAAAGTTATTATTATATTTCCTTGTTCATGATAATTGTCTATTGTTCATGCTATAATTGTGTTATCCGGAAATCGTAATACATGTGTGAATACATAGACCACAACATGTCCCTGGTGAGCCTCTAGTTGACTAGCTCGTTGATCAATAGATGGTTACGGTTTCCTAACCATGGACATAGGATGTCATTGATAATGGGATCACATCATTAGGATAATGATGTGATGGACAAGACCCAATCCTAAGCATAGCACAAGACCGTGTAGTTCGTCTGCTAAAGCTTTTCTGATGTCAAGTATCCTTTTCTTAGACCATGAGATTGTGCAACTCCCGGATACCGTAAGGGTACTTTGGGTGTGCCAAACGTCACAACGTAACTGGGTGGCTATAAAGGTACACTACGGGTATCCCCGAAAGTATTTGTTGGGTTGTGATACGTCTCCAACGTATCTATAATTTTTTATTGCTCCATGCTATATTATCTACTATTTTGGATGTTTATGGGCTTTATTATACACTTTTATATCATTTTTGGGACTAACCTATTAACCCAGAGCCCAGTGCCAGTTTCTGTTATTTTGCCTATTTTAGGGTTTCGAAGAAAAGGAAAATCAAACGGAGTCCAAATGACCTGAAACTTCACGGAACTTATTTTTGGATCAGAAGAAGCCCAGAAGACTTGGAGTCTACGTAAGGGAAGCTTCAAGGAGGCCACGAGGTAGGGGGTGCGCCCACCCCCTGGGCGCGCCCTCCACCCTCGTGGGCCCCTCGTGGCTCCCCTGACGTACTCCTTCCGCCTATATATCTCCATATACCCTAAAAACATCCAAGAGCACAATAGATCGGGAGTTCCACCGCCAGAAGCCTCCGTAGCCACCGAAAGCCAATCTAGACCTGTTCCGACACCCTGCTGGAGGGGGCAATCCCTCTCCGGTGGCCATCTTCATCATCCCGGTGCTCTCCATGACGAGGAGGGAGTAGTTCTCCCTCGGGGCTAAGGGTATGTACCAGTAGCTATGTGCTTTATCTCTCTCTTGTGTTCTTGAGGTGGTACGATCTTGATGTATCGCGAGCTTTGCTATTATAGTTGGATCTTATGATGTTTTCTCCCCCCTCTACTCTCTTGTAATGGATTGAGTTTTTCCCTTGAAGTAATCTTATCGGATTGAGTCTGTAAAGATTTGAGAACACTTGATGTATGTCTAGCCGTGCATATCTGTGGTGACAATGGGATATCACGTGATTCACTTGATGTATGTTTTGGTGATCAACATGCGGGTTCCGCCCATGAACCTATGCATAGGGGTTGGCACACATTTTATGTGTGATGCATATCGTATAATCATGCCCACGGATACTTGAGGTGACATTGGAGTATCTAGGTGACATTAGGGTTTTAGTTGATTTGTTTCTTAAGGTGTTATTCTAGTACGAACTCTAGGGCTGTTTGTGACACTTATAGGAATAGCCCAACGGATTGATTGGAAAGAATAACTTTGAGGTGGTTTCGTACCCTACCATAATCTCTTCGTTCGTTCTCCGCTATTAGTGACTTTGGAGTGACTATTTGTTGCATGTTGAGGGATAGTTATATGATCCAACTATGTTATTATTGTTGAGGGAACTTACACTAGCGAAAGTATGAACCCTAGGCCTTGTTTCAACGCATTGCAATACCATTTACGCTCACTTTTATCATTAGTTACCTTGCTGTTTTTATACTTTCATAATACAAAAACTATTATCTACTATCGATATTGCACTTGTATCACCATCTCTTCGCCGAACTAGTGCACCTATACAATTTACCGTTGTATTGGGTGTGTTGGGGACACAAGAGACTCTTTGTTATTTGGTTGCAGGGTTGCTTGAGAGAGACCATCTTCATCCTACGCCTCCTATGGATTGATAAACCTTAGGTCATCCACTTGAGGAAAATTTGCTACTGTCCTACAAACCACTGCACTTGGAGGCCCAACAACATCTACAAGAAGAAGGTTGTGTAGTAGACATCAAGCTCTTTTCTGGCGCCGTTGCCGGGGAGGTGAGTGCTTGAAGTTATATCTTTATATCTTGCAATCGAGTCTTTTAGTTTGTTGTTTTATCACTAGTTTAGTCTATAAAAGAAAATTACAAAAAAATGGAATTAAGTTTTCCTCATACGCTTCATCTTTTTAATATCTTACGTGAGTATGATGGAAAGGAAAATTGTGCTCAAGTGCTAGAAGAAGATGCATTAGAATGTTTGGAACTAAATATTTGAATGATGAGCATGATTGCAATGTTGTTAGTACGAATTCTTTGAATATCCATGACACTAATGATGATTGCACTAGTTATGATGAAAATGTCTCCTATAAACATGTCAATTTTTGTGGAGTGCATTGGGTTTGTATGTACACACCAAATAGAGAAGATAGATATTACAAGAAGCATAAGTACTTAGAAACTAAATTTTCTTGGCCATACTTCTGAGCTTTGTAATGAACGTGGTCATTTAATTATCCGATGCAAATTGTTTCATGATCTAATCATGTCCAAAAATTGTGATGACTTGATTTCCCTTGCAAATTATAATGAACTTAGTTTGCTTATGGGCTACGAAGAAATGAAACGTATAACTAAGGATATTCCAAACTTTGCCCTTGATAGAGTTCTTCATTTTAACCTAGAGGAAATTTATATGTAGTGTGCGGTGAATTGCATTGAAAATCCTTATATTGCCAATTACATAAAGAAAAGAAAACAAATAGAAGATGAAGAGAATACTAATGAAAGCGAAGAGACTTCCCAATATCCTCCTATTATTTCTTATGATGAATCAGGTAACGAGGAGGAGCCTCCTATTCAACCAATCTCATTAATAAGGAGCTCCAAAAAGAGGATTGAACCCACACATGATGTGGCGAAGAAGAAGAAAAGAAAAAGGAAGAGAGGTAAAAAGATATCTCTCCCAAATAATGCTGCTCCTATTACTATTGTGCCTCATGAAAATGTAATTGTGGAAGATAATGATACTTCTTATGATCTTGAAAATCTTTTTGGCACTTGCTTGGACGAATATGATAATTGCTATACTGTTGGTGCTATCCATACTATTAATTATGAGAGTGATTATGCTTATGATATGAAAAGGCCCAAGCTTGGGGATGCTATGTTTGATGAAGATGATGTTTTTGAGAATATATTTGCTGCCTTTAATGTTTGTCCCAAGCTTGGGGATGCTACGCTTAATGAAGATGATATTTTTAGTCTCCCAAGTTTTAATATGCAAATTTATAATGCTGATAGCATGCCTCCTACTTATGATAATTATTGTGATGATACATATGCTATAAAAAGTAGTGATGATTATATTTATAAAACTTGTCATGATTATGATTACCCTTTTTATGAACATTACTCTTTTAATGTGGAAACAATTTATAGTATTCAAGTCTCTTATGATACTCCCACTATTCCGATTAAGAAGAAATTTGCTTATGTGGAGAGTAATAAAATTTCTATGCTTGTAGATCATGAAAAGAATGCTTTATGTGATAGCTATATTGTTGAATTCATTCATGATGCTACTGAAAATTATTATGAGGGGGGAATATATGCTTGTAGGAATTGCAATAATATCAAGTTTCCTCTCTATCTGCTTAAAATCTTAAAGTTATGCTCGTTTTACCCTCCTATGCTAGTTGATTATTGTTCCCACAAGTTGTTTGCTCACAAAATCCCTATGCATAGGAAGTATGTTAGACTTAAATGTGCTACTCATATTCTTCTTGATGCTCTCTTTATGTTTCAATTCTTATCCTTTATGTGAGCATCATTGAAATCATCATGCCTAGCTAGGGGCGTTAAACGATAGCGCTTGTTGGGAGGCAACCCAACTTTATTTTTGTTCCTTACTTTTTGCTCCTGTTTAGTAATAAATAATTTATCTAGACTCTGTTATTATTGATTTTTTATGTTTTAATTAGTGTTTGTGCCAGTAAAACCTTTGGGAAGACTTGGGGAAAGTCTTTGCGATCATACTGTAAAAAACAGAAACTTTAGCGCTCACGAGAATTGCTGCCATTTTTTATTGGAGAGTGATATTTACTTAATTATTTTTGAATATGATTAATAGATAAATTCCTACATACATAAATTTATTTGAGAATTTTATGAGTTCCAGAAGTATATGTTTGATCCAGATTACTACAGACTGTTCTGTTTTTGACAGATTCTGTTTTTCATGTGTTGTTTACTTATTTTGATGAATCTATGGCTAGTAAAATAGTTTATAAACCATAGAGAAGTTGAATACAGTAGTTTTAACACCAATATAAATAAATAATGAGTTCATTACAGTACCTTGAAGTGGTGATTTATTTTCTTATACTAACGGAGCTTACGAGTTTTCTGTTAAGTTTTGTGTTGTGAAGTTTTCAAGTTTTGGGTAAGGATTCGATGGACTATGGAATAAGGAGTGGCAAGATCCTAATCTTGGGATGCCCAAGTCACCCCAAGGTAATATTCAAGGATAGCCAAGAGCCTAAGCTTGGGGATGCCCCGGAAGGCATCCCCTCTTTCGTATTCGTTCATCGGTAACTTTACTTGGAGCTATATTTTTATTCACCACATGATATGTGTTTTGCTTGGAGCGTCAATTTATTTTGTTAGGATTTTCTTTCTGTTATTTAGAACAATGTTTTGCATCTTTTATTTCAATAAAAGTGGCATTGATAGTCTTTACTATGCCTATTTTAGAAGTCCACATGTTGCTGTTTGAAAACAGAAAGTTTACCGCTGTTGCAATAATTCCATAGAAAACTCAGAATGTGATAAAATGTTGAAACCTTTTGCATATTAAGATCTGATAAATTTACAACAGTGGGAATTTTCTTTCATAATTTTTGGAGCTAGGGAAGTATGGATGTTGCTGCATTCTTTACATACTGTCCTGTTTAGGCAGATTGCTGTTATTTGCATTGTTTGCATATGTTTGCTTCTTTAATGATTCTATTTCAGGATAGGACTATTAAATACGCAGAGGCATTTAGTATGAAATGTTGAATAATAATTTTAGTGATTTGCTACAGTAGAGTATGATAAGGTTTTTGCAATGGTTTATACTAACTTATCTCACGTGTCCTTGTTGAGTTTTGTGTGGATGAAGCTTTTGAGATTTAGGGAGACCGTGATATGAGAGGAATTAAGGAGACACAAAAGCTCAAGCTTGGGGATGCCCAAGGCATCCCAAGATAATATTTCAAGAAGTCTCAAGCATCTAAGCTTGGGGATGCCCCGGTTGGCATCCCACCTTTGTTCTTCAACAACTATCGGTTAGTTCCGGTTGATCCTAAGTTTTTGCTTCTTCACATGATGTTTGCCATTCTTAGAATGTCATTTTATTTTGCTTTGCTTGATGTTTGAATAAAGTACCAAGATCTGAAATTCTTAAATGTTAAAGAATCTTCACATAGTAGCATAATTATTCAACTACTCATTGATCTTCACTTATATCTTTCGGAGTAGTTTGTAATTTGCTCTAGTGCTTCACTTATATATTTTAGAGCATGGTGGTAGTTTTATTTTGAAGAAATAGATGAACTCTCATGCTTCACTTAGATTATTTTGAGAGTCTTAATAGCATGGTAATTTGATTAAAATCCTAATATGCTAGGTATTCCAGAATAATAAAACATTCTTATGAGTGTGTTGAATACTAAGAGAAGTTCGATGCTTGATGATTGTTTTGAGATATGGGGGTAATAATATCAAAGTCGTGCTAGTTGAGTAGTTGTGAAATTGAGAAATGCTTGTGCTAAAGTTTGCAAGTCTAGTAGCATGCACGTATGGTAAACGTTGTGTAACAAATTTGAAACATGAGGTGTTATTTGATTGTCCTCCTTATGAGTGGCGGTCGGGCACGAGCGATGGTCTTTTCCTACCAATCTATCCCCCTAGGAGCATGCACATAGTGTCGAGGATTTTGATGACTTGTAGATTTTTGCAATAAGTATGTGAGTTCTTTATGACTAATGTTGAGTCCATGGATTATACGCACTCTCACCCTTCCATCCTTGCTAGCCTCTTCGGTACCGTGCATTGCCCTTTCTCACATTGAGAGTTGGCGCAAACTTCGCCGGTGCATCCAAACCCCGTGATGTGATATGCTCTGTCACACAGAAACCTCCTTATATCTTCCTCTAAACAGCCACCATACCTACCTATTATGGCATTTCCATAGCCATTCCGAGATATATTGCCATGCAACTTTCCATCATTCCGTTCATCATGACACATTCATCATTGTCATATTGCATAGCATGATCATGTAGTTGACATAGTATTTTTGGCAAAGACATCGTTGATAATTCTTTCGTACATGTCACTCTTGGTTCATTGCATATCCCGGTACACCATCGGAGGCATTCATATAGAGTCATCTTTGTTCTAGTATTGAGTTGTAATCATTGAGTTGTAAATAAATAGAAGTGTGATGATTATCATTATTAGAGCATTGTCCCAAGTGAGGAATAAATTAAAAAAAGGCCATAAAAAAGATAAGGCCCAAAAAAAAGAGAAAGGCCATAAAAAAGAGAAGGCCCCAAAAAATGAGAGAAAAAGAGAGAAGGGACAATGTTACTATACTTTTACCACACTTGTGCTTCAAAGTAGCACCATGATCTTCATAGTAGAGATTCTCTCATGTTATCACTTTCATATACTAGTGGGAATTTTTCATTATGGAACTTGGCTTGTATATTCCAACAATGGGCCTCCTCAAGTGCCCTAGGTCTTCGCGAGCAAGCAAGTTGGATGCACACCCACTTAGTTTCTTTTGTTGAGCTTTCATACATTTATAGCTCTAGTGCATCTGTTGCATGGCAATCCCTACACCTTTCATTAACATCAATCGGTGGGCATCTCCATATCCCATTGATTAGCCTCGTTGATGTGAGACTTTATCCTTTTTGTCTTCTCCACATAACCCCCCTCATTATATTCTATTCCACCCATAGTGCTATATCCATGGCTCGCGCTCATGTATTGCGTGAAAGTTTATGTGTTTGAGATTACTAAAGTAGGAAACAATTGCTTGGCTTGTCATCGGGGTTGTGCATGATGAGAGCATTCTTGTGTGACAAAAATGAAACATGACTAAACTATATGATTTTGTAGGGATGAACTTTCTTTGGCCATGTTATTTTGAGAAGACATAATTGCTTAGTTAGTATGCTTGAAGTATTATCATTTTTATGTCAATATAAACTTTTGTCTTGAATCTTTCGGATCTGAATATTCATACCACAATTAAGAAGAATTGCATTGAAATTATGCCAACTAGCATTCCACATCAAAAAATCTTTCTTTTATCATTTACCTACTCGAGGACGAGCAGGAATTAAGCTTGGGGATGCTGATACATCTCCAACATATCTATAATTTTTGATTGCTCCATGCTATATTAATCTACTATTTTGGATGTTTATGGGCTTTATTATACACTTTTATATCATTTTTGGGACTAACCTATTAACCCAGAGCCCAGTGCCAGTTTCTGTTTTTTTGCCTATTTTAGGGTTTCAAAGAAAAGGAAAATCAAACGGAGTCCAAATGACCTAAAACTTCACGGAACTTATTTTTGGATCAGAAGAAGCCCAAAAGACTTGGAGTCACGTAAGGGAATCTTCAAGGAGGCCACGAGGTAGGGGCGCGTGCCCACCCCCCTGGGCGCGCCCTCCACCCTCGTGGGCCCCTCGTGGCTCCCCTGATGTACTCCTTCCATCTATATATGTCCATATACCCTAAAACATCCGAGAGCACAATAGATCAGGAGTTCCGCCGCCAGAAGCCTTCATAGCCACCAAAAGCCAATCTAGACCCGTTCCGGCACCCTGCCGGAGGGGGCAATCCCTCTCCGGTGGCCATCTTCATCATCCCGGTGCTCTCCATGACGAGGAGGGAGTAGTTCTCCCTCGGGGCTGAGGGTATGTACCATTAGCTATGTGCTTGATCTCTCTCTCTCATGTTCTTGAGGTGGTATGATCTTGGTGTATCACGAGCTTTGCTATTATTGTTGGATCTTATGATGTTTTCTCCCCCCTCTAGTCTCTTGTAATGGATTGAGTTTTCCCCTTGAAGTAATCTTATCGGATTGAGTCTTTAAAGATTTGAGAACACTTGATGTATGCCTTGTCGTGCATATCTGTGGTGACAATAGGATATCACATGATTCACTTGATGTATGTTTTGGTGATCAACTTGCGGGTTCCGCCCATGAACCTATGCATAGGGGTTGGCACACGTTTTCGTCGTGATTCTCTGGTAGAACTTTGGGGCACTCTTTGAGGTCCTATGTGTTGGTTGAATAGATGAGTCTGAGATTGTGTGATGCATATCGTATAATCATGCCCACGAATACTTGAGGTGACATTGGAGTATCTAGGTGACATTAGGGTTTTGGTTGATTTGTGTCTGAAGGTGTTATTCTAGTACGAACTCTAGGGCTGTTTGTGACACTTATAGGAATAGCCCAACAGATTGATTGGAAAGAATAACTTTGAGGTGGTTTCGTACACTACCATAATCTCTTCGTTCGTTCTCCGCTATTAGTGACTTTGGAGTGACTCTTTGTTGCATGTTGAGGGATAGTTATATGATACAACTATGTTATTATTGTTGAGGGAACTTACACTAGCGAAAGTATGAACCCTAGGCCTTGTTTCAACGCATTGCAATACCATTTACGCTTACTTTTATCATTAGTTACCTTGCTGTTTTTATATTTTCATATTACAAAAACTATTATCTACTATCGATATTGCACTTGTATCACCATCTCTTCGCCGAACTAGTGGACCTATACAATTTACCATTGTATTGGGTGTGTTGGGGACACAAGAGACTCTTTGTTATTTGGTTGCAGGGTTGCTTGAGAGAGACCATCTTCATCCTACGCCTCCTACGGATTGATAAACCTTAGGTCATCCACTTGAGGGAAATTTGCTACTGTCCTACAAACCTCTGCACTTGGAGGCCCAACAACATCTACAATAAGAAGGTTGTGTAGTAGACATTAGGTTGGCACGAATCGAGACTAGGATTTTTCACTCCGTATGACGGAGAGGTATCTCTGGGCGCACTCGGTAGGACATCATCATAATGAGCTCAATGTGATCAAGGAGTTGTTCACGGGATGATGTGTTACGGGAACGAGTAAAGAGACTTGCCGTAATGAGATTGAACAAGGTATCGGTGTACCGATGATCGAATCTCGGGCAAGTATCGTACCGATAGACAAAGGGAATTGTTTATGGGATTGATTGAATCCTCGACATCGTGGTTCATCCGATGAGATTATCTTGGAGCATGTGGGAGCCAACATGGGTATCCAGATCCCGCTGTTGGTTATTGACCGGAGAGTTGTCTCGGTCATGTCTACGTTTCTCCCGAACCCGTAGGGTCTACACACTTAAGGTTCGGTGACGCTAGAGTTGTAGAGATATTAGTATGCGGTTAACCGAAAGTTGTTCGGAGTCCCGGATGATATCCCGGACGTCACAAGGAGTTCCGGAATGGTCCAGAGGTAAAGATTTATATATAGGAAGTCCAGTTTCGGCCACCGGGAGAGTTTCAGGGGTCACCCGTATTGTACCGGGACCACCGGAAGGGTCCCGGGGGTCCACCGGGTGGGGCCACCTATCCCGGAGGGCCCCATGGGCTGAAGTGGCATGGGAACCAGCCCCTGGTGGGCTGGTGCGCCCCACCCAAGGGCCCAAGACGCCTAGGGTTGGAAACCCTAGGGGGCCATTGCCCCCCGAATGGGCATGCGCCCCCCTGGTTGGAAACCCTACCTAAGGGGGCCGTTGCCCCCGAGAGGCCGCCGCCCCCCCTCTAGATGGGATCTCCAAGGGGGCATGCACCCCCCTAGCCCCTATATGGGAGGGAGGGCAGCCGCACCCTAAGCCCTGGTGCCTCCCTCTCCCTCCCGTGACACCTCTTCCTCCTCTAGTAGCGCTTGGCGAAGCCCTGCTGGAATCCCGCTGCTTCCACCACCATGCTGTCGTGCTGCTGGATCTCCATCAACTTCTCCTCCCCCCTTGCTGGATCAAGAAGGAGGAGACGTCTCCGCTCCATACGTGTGTTGAACGCGGAGGTGCCGTCCGTTCGGCGCTAGGATCATCGGTGATTTGGATCACGACGAGTACGTCTCCATCAACCCCGTTCTCTTCAACGCTTCCGCTCGCGATCTACAAGGGTATGTAGATCCACTCCTCTCTCTCTCTCTCTTGTTTCTAGATGGCTCCATAGATTGATCTTGGTGATGCGTAGAAAATTTTAAATTTCTGCTACGATCCCCAACACTTTCCATATATTGTTCTTCGCTTATTTACTTTTCCGTTGCTATTGCTATCATCACTAAAAAATACCAAAAACATTACTTTTGCTACCGTTACTTTTGCTATCATTATCACTACTATCATATTACTTTGCTACTAAATACTTTGCTGTAGATATTAAGTTTCCAGGTGTGGTTGAATTGACAACTCAGCTGCTAATACTTGAGAATATTCTTTGGCTGCCCTTGTGTCGAATCAATAAATTTGGGTTGAATACTCTACCCTCGAAAACTGTTGCAATCCCCTATACTTGTGGGTTATCAAGACTATTTTCTATTGTTGTTGCCAGGGAACATAGCTATATTCTTTGAGTCACTTGGGATTTATATCTGCTTATCATTATGAAGAACTTGGAAGATCCAGGAACCAAGATTTATCCCTCAACTACGAGGGGACGTAAGGAACTGCCATCTAGCTCTACACTTGATCCACCTTCTGTTTTGAGTAAGCTTGCGACACCTAAACCTGCTTCTACTATTTCTGATATGTCGCATATTATTGATGATGCCACTTCTGCTATGCATGATACTTATGATGAAACTACTTCTATGCTTGATACTACTGTGCCACTTGGTGAATTTCTTGATGAACAACTTGCTAGGGTTAGAGAGAATGAAATTATTGAAACTAATAATATTGATGAAAGTGATGGTGAGGACTCTCCCCTAATAAATATGAATTACATGTTGTTCCTGAGGGTTATGTTATGGATGAAGAAGCTACTAGAGCTATTTTAGCTTGCAATGATAGATATGATCTAAAGAGGTTATTAGCTAAATGGAAGCAGCAATCCCTTAATGCTAGAATGAAGCCTGGCCCTGCTTTTGCTACTTCACCTATCTGTGTTGCTGATAAGGATTATGAATTCTCTGTTGATCCTGATATAATTACTTTGATTGAATCTGATCCTTTTTATGGCTATGAATCTGAAACTGTTGTGGCACATCTTACTAAATTAAATGGTATAGCTACCCTATTCACTAATGATGAGAGAACTCACTACTTTTATATCCTTAAAATATTCCCGTTCTCATTAAAGGGCGATGCTAAGATATGGTTTAATTCCCTTGATCCTGGTTGTGTGCGTAGTCCCCGGGATATGATTTATTACTTCTCTGCTAAATATTTCCCTGCTCATAAGAAACAAGCTGCCCTAAGGGATATATATAATTTTGTGCAAATTGAAGAAGAGAGTCTCCCACAAGCTTGGGGGAGGCTTCTCCAATTACTTAATGCTTTGCCTGATCATCCTCTTAAGAAAAATGAAATACTTGATATCTTTTATAATGGACTAACCAATGCTTCCAGAGATTACCTGGATAGTTGTGCCGGTTCTATTTTTAGGGAAAGAACACCAGATGAAGCTGAAATTCTATTAAACAATATGTTGACTAATGAAAATAATTGGACACTTCCTGAGCCTATTCCTAAACCAACTCCGAAGAAGAGAGGTGTTCTATTTCTCAGTCCTGAAGATATGCAAGAGGCAAAGAAATCCATGAAAGAAAAGGGTATTAAAGCTGAACATGTTAAGAATTTACCTCCTATTGAAGAAATACATGGTCTTAATTTACCACCTGTCAAAGAAATTCATAATTTTAATCCATCTCCTATTGAAGAAATACATGGTCTTGATAACCCGACACAGGTAGTAAAGGTAAATTCTCTCCATAGATATGATAAAGCTGAAATCCCATTTACTAAGTTTGCTAGCCCATGCTTAGATGAGTTTGATAAATTTATGGTTAACCAAGAAGACTTCAATGCTTACTTTGGTAGAGAATTAAAACACAACGCTGATATGCTTGAACACTTTGGTGATTATATGGCTAATGTTAAAGGTGAACTTAAACATGTTAGTAAACATGCTACTATGGTTACCACTCAAGTAGAACAAGTACTTAAAGCTCAAAATGATTTGCTCAATGAATTGAATAGTAAGAATAATGATTTTGCTATTAGAGTTATGACTAGAGGTGGTAAAATGACTCAGGAACGTTTGTATCCTGAAGGCCACCATAAGAGAATTGAGCAAGACTCTCAGAGAAATAATATAGATGCACCTAGTCCTTGTAACAGGAAGAAAAAGAAAAACGATAGGACTTTGCATGCTTCTCGTGAAACTGTTATTGAAACACCTGAGAATCCAAATGATATTCCTATCTCTGATGCTGAAACACAATCTGGTAACGAACCCGAAACTAGTGATAATGTTAATGATAATGTTCGTGTTGATGCTCAACCTAGCAATGATAATGATATAGAAATTGAACCTGCTGTTGATCTTGATAACCCACAATCAAAGAATCAACGTTATGATAAGAGGGACTTTGTTGCTAGGAAACTTGGTAAAGAAAGAGAACCATGGGTTCAGAAACCCATGCCCTTTCCTCCCAAACCATCCAAGAAAAAGGATGATGAGGATTTTGAGCGCTTTGCTGAAATGATTAGACCTATCTTTTTGCGTATGCAATTAACTGATATGCTTAAAATGAATCCTTATGCTAAGTACATGAAATAAATTGTTACTAATAAAAGAAAGATAACGGAAGCTAAAATTTCCACCATGCTTGCTAATTATACTTTTAAGGGTGGAATACCAAAGAAACTTGGAGATCCAGGAGTACCCACTATACCATGCTCCATTAAAAGAAACTATGTTAAAACTGCTTTATGTGATCTTGGAGCTGGTGTTAGTGTTATGCCTCTCTCTTTATATCGTAGACTTGATTTGAATAAGTTGACACCTACTGAAATATCTTTGCAAATGGCTGATAAATCAACTGCTATACCTGTCGGTATTTGTGAGGATGTGCCTGTTGTGGTTGCAAACATTACTATTTTAACGAACTTTGTTATTCTTGATATTCCTGAGGATGATAGTATGTCCATTATTCTTGGAAGACCCTTTTTGAATACTGTAGGGGCTATTATTGATTGCAACAAAGGCAATGTCACTTTTCATGTTAATGGTAATGAGCATACGGTACACTTTCCGAGGAAACAACCTCAAGTCCACAGTATCAATTCTATTGGAAAAATTCCATCGATTATTTTTGGAGGTTTTGAATTTTCTCTTCCTACTGTCAACAAGAAATATGATATTTTAATTATTGGGGATGTGCATATCCCCGTTGAGGTAACCTAGTGTTATTCGAAAATTCTCCGGTTCCATGTTATTCGGAATGATTTTGTTAACAAGACTTGATCAACCTTGTTAATGGATTCCTTGTGATGGTCATGAGATGGATGAATTTAGAAAACACAACTCTCTATACCCTCCTTTTACTTTCTGTTATTCATATTAAATAAAATAAAAATAGTATTTTCTGTCTGTTATCTGAATTATCCGTGCAATATAAAAATACCCTGAACATAAAAGTTCTCCAAATGCCTTGATATTTAAATATGATTTTTTCTAGAATATTTGAGAATATTTGGCACTGAGAACACAGCAGGGGGCATCTACCTGGCCACGAGGGTGGAGGGCGCGCCCTACTCCCCTGGGCGCGCCCCCTGCCCCGTGGGCCCACGGTGGACCTCCTCCACTTATTCCTGCACCCACACACTCCTTCTTCCTCCCACAAACACCATTATCCAGTTTAAACCCGAGTCCGAGCTCATTTTGCTGCCATTTTCGATCTCCTTGCTCAAAGCACCTCTCACAAAACTGCTTGGGGGATTGTTCCTTGGTATGTGACTCCTCCAATGGTCCAATTAGTTTTTGTTCTAGTGCCTTATTCATTGCATATTTTTGATGCTTAGGTGACCCTGTTCTTGAGCTTGCATGTCAAATTTATATGGTTACAAGTAGTTCTAATGCATGATATGGGCTCTAGGCACTTGTAGGAGTAGTTGCTATCAATTTTGTTGAGTATGATTTACTTTTATTTAAAGTTACTAAAAAATCAGAAATTTTTCAAAGGAAGAAATATGTTTAGGAAAATGTACCAAGGTGGTCCTTCAAGGAAGCAAGGACCCAGGATTGCAATGCGTGATGCTGATGATGAGCCACCGAGGGACGCTCCAGTGCGGCCTTGTGAATGGCCTTCAGAGGACTTCATGGATCGAGCGGGGACTAAGGAAGAATTTAAGGCATATTTGCGTAACGCTGATCTTGTGAGCTTCGAGGAAGAAAAATGTCGTCAGTACCACTATCTCACTAGTTCCTTTGTGAGGAGGTTTGAATTTTCATCTTGCGTAATTCTCAAACTGTCCTGTTTGATCTTTATAAAAATTCTTATACTATGGACTTAGAGGATTTTACCACTGCTTGCAAACTTCCACAATTGGGTAGTACTAGTGAACCTCGCAAATCTAAATTTAGAGATTTTCTTGGTGGTATAACTGTGGGGGTATCTAGAGATATAGCACAAGCTACCATAGGGAGCATTCACTTTCCGGCTATACATTATTTTGCTCTCTTCATAGGTAGATGCATTAACGGTAAAGATGAAGCATGTCACATGTGTGTCCCTGACCTCACTATTCTTAGGAGTGTTGTGTTAGGAGATAAATCTTATAATTTGGGAGCCATTGTTGCACGTAGGTTGCATCTTAATAGATTTAATGGAGATTTCTTTGGTGGAATTTATGCAACCCGCATAGCTAATTTTCTTGGTATAACCATACGTGAGGATGATATTGAGTTGCCTTCTACTTATTTGGATTATGAGGCTATGGTTTATCATCAGTTTGTTGAGAGGAACGATCAGTTCCTCCAGTACTGACTAATCATTGACAAACGACGTACCTATCACGTCGCTCTCCCTGCTTCTACTTTCTTTGACTTTCAGAAAAAAGGGAGATATTCTATAACCAGAGAGGAGGCGGAAGAGTATAAGAGGAGAGCTGAGATAGCTCGCCTCCAAGTTGCATCCCATGATGCAATGACTGCTACATCTCAGTACGACCCCAACTACAACTTTGGTTATCCGCCAGGCCATCTGTGGCATTAGACTAACTTAGGCCAAAAGCCTAAGCTTGGGGGAGTACGTGTTTCTCACCGACATTACATTCATGTTCACACACTCATTGCTAGATGTCGGTGCTCATACCTTTTCATTGTAATGTCCGTGCTAGTTTATTTTCTTTTTATGCTTTCTTCTTGTGTGCTTAATAAACCTTAAGAAAAACCAAAAAAATAGTTGTAGCTTTTAGCTAGTTTTAATTTCCATGCTTGTAGTAGTAATTAAAAAGAAAACCCAAAAAGATTTCTTGTTCTTCTTTTGCTAGTTGGGAGCTATCCCGTGTAAATAGTTTTATTTCTTTTCTTTTGGATTCGATAGGAGAAGACCATGATTAAATTGTTGAAGTGGCTCTTATATGCATTATTGTTGATCTGACAAACGAGCCCATATTGCCTGGTCTTCTCCTGTTTATTGAATGCTTGCAGATTCCATCTTAGTCCAATGCACGTGCACTATTATTATTATCCACATCGTTCGATCATGCAAGTGAAAGGCAATTATGACGACATATGATGGACTGGCTGAGATGAGAAAAGCTGGTATGAACTCGACCTTTCTTGTTTTTGTAAATATGATTAGTTCATCGTTCCTGATTCAGCCTATTATGAATAAACATGTTTGCAATGACAACTATAGATCATAGTTTCTTTTGCCATGCTTAATTAGCTAGGAGCTTATAATGGTTTACCTTGCATGCCAACATGCTATTAAAATGGTTGTGACGTGGTATGATAGGGTGGTATCCTCTTTCGAATGATTCGAGTGGCTTGACTTGGCACATGTTCACGCATGTAGTGGAAACAAAATCAACATAGCCTCTACGATATTTATGTTCATGGTGCATTATATCCTACTCATGCTTGCATCCGGTGTTGATTAATTTTAATGCATGTTCATGACTGTTGTCGCTCTTTAGCTGGTCGCTTCCCAGTCTTTTTCTAGCCTTCACCTGTACTAAGCGGGAATACTGCTTGTGCATCCAATCCCATAAACCCCAAAGTTATTCCATATGAGTCCACCATACCTACCTATATACGGTATCTACCTGCCGTTCCAAGTAAATTTGTATGTGCCAAACTCTAAACCTTCAAATAAATATTCTGTTTTGTATGCTCGAATAGCTCATGTATCAACTATGGTTGTCCGTATCTTCCATGTTAGGCGGGTGTAACACCCCGATAGATCAGCTACAGTAATCCCCTTCTAATGATGCCTTGTCATCATTGTTACTGTTGCTAATATCACTTTGATTCAAATCCGGTTCAAATTTCAAATTCAAATTAAAGTCCAAAACTCAAAGTTTTCAAACATGAAAACTAAAATGTTCAAAGTGTGGCAAATAATCTCTGGTTATTTGTCATGTTGGAACCAACCTCTTTTGGATTCCCAAGTGCCCCTGGAAATTTATTTAGTGGTCTACCAACATTTAAAATTGGCCTTTTCAAATTTTAAATATGGTTAGACAACTCCTTTTGACCTCAAACTTTTTGTGACTCCTAGAAATAACGTGCTTCAGTTATGTGCCAAGTTTCTTGTTCAACAAAAATCATTTGCTATTTTAACTAAATGCAAAACTGAGACAAATGTTTGACAGAATAGATTAAAGAGAAAGAGCTAAATAGCTAATGTGCACATGGGCTTGTCGCACAGCGCAACAGCCCAGCCCAACTACCCCTGTCTCCTTCTTTCCCTGTTCATCATAGGCGTCGTGGACGCACGCGCCGCGTCCATGGCTTCGATTGCCACGCGTCGGCCATCCGGTCCTCCCCGGCGGCCACAAGACCTCCCCTCCCTCCTGCTGAAACCCTAGCACCTCATTCCCCTCTCGCGCTATTTATTCTCTCCCGCAAGAAGCCGAGTCGCCGTCGCTGTGAACCCCGTCGTCCTCGCGCCGACCCAGCTCCTCGGCACCTGGGAATCTGTCCAAGCGCTCTGCCGTCGTCGACTACATCGACTGCGTGGACGGATTCGGCATCGGAGCCCCTACACCGAGTGGATCGAACTCGTCTTCCACATCGACGCCCGAAGCTCGCCGCCGTCAACTTGCTCCACCTCGACCCCTTCAAGCTTCCCTGAGCCGTCTCCCTCCTCGAACGCCGACGCCCTCGTCGTCGTCTCCAGCCACCCCGACCCTCCCTCGAGCCCGCTGCCACCTCCCTACGGCTCTTGGTGAGCCCCTCCTCCGTTTTCCTCCTCTTCTTCCCATCCCGTCGCCGTAGCCTGCCGACCCCGTCGTGTTCGAACCCCGCGTACGCGTGTGTGCGTACTGCTACTACCGCTGTTGTTGCATGTGTACTACTGTTGTTGTTGTGCTGCCGCTAGCGCCGTCCATGCACCATGCCTCCGGCCACCGCGCCCCCTCCGTCGTGGCTACCCGCCATGCCCGCCTGTGCCGCGCTGTCGCGTGTCGGCGCACGTGCGCTCGCGGCTCCGCCTTGGCCCCCTGCGGCGCACGTGCGCTCGCGGCTCCGCCTTGGCCCCCTGCGTGCGCCACCCCCGCCGGCCAGCCCCGCGCGCCATGCCTCGCCGGCTCACCTGCTGCTGCCCGCGCCCCGATGGCTTGCTGCGCCCGGCTGTGCCTCGACGCGCGCTTGCCTGCTGCCGCAGCTGCCTGCCCGCGTCCGCTGCTGCTTTGCTCCATTCCTACTGCCGCTTGTTGCTGCGCTCGCCTACTGCTCTGCTTTGCTGCTTCTGCTAAGGCTGCTATGCATACTACTTGTTGCCGTCGGTGGCGGCTGCTCGCCTGGCCGCGTCCCCGCGCACGCCCACGCGCGCGTGCCCGCACCCGGCCCACGCCTGCCCGCAGTCGTCTACGCCTGCAAGCGCGCGTCAACGCTACTCTGTTGCCGTTGTACCGATGGCCTATTGCTAGTACTGTAGCTAGCTTTTCAAATTTTACACTGGCTAACCCTTTGGACAGCCCCTAAACTCAGGCTAAACAACTACTAACAGGACTGAAAAAATTTATGGAGAGGTAGTACACTTGACAATGCTCAAATGTTTCCATTGGACCAAATCCATTTAGTGCATAGATTAAATTCGATGAAAATCACAAAAATGCTATCTTTTGTTAGCAAAAAACAGAACTATGTGTGGGTGAGTGTGTGTTCTGCATAGTGTGTGTGCGTGCAGTTGGCCATGGCCGTGTGCTCCTGTGTGTGTATGTGTGCATCATGCGTGTGGCCGGTTGGGCTATGCCCATTAGTGGCCGGCCCTGGCTTAGATTAGTACTACTAGGTTTAATTAGTGTTAAGTTAGTCTAGCAGTAGATGACATGTAGGCCCTTTTAAATAAGTTAGATTTGTTTAATTGTTTAGGTAAATAGTCTATGACATGTGGGCCACACTTGCGCTTTGACTAGTCAAAATTAACTTAGTCAATTCGGTTTAAGCTAAATATAATAATCCCAAGAATTCAATTAAACTTTGAAAAATCATTATAAAATAAACAGTAGCTCGGATGGAAAAACTTTGTACATGAAAGTGTCTCAGAACGACGAGACGAACCCGGATACGCAGCCCGTTCGTCTGCCACGCATCCCTAGCATAGTGAACATGCAACTTTTCCCCTCCGGTTCATCTATCCGAAAACGCGAAACACCGGGGATACTTTCCCGGATGTTTCCCCCCTTCGCCGGTATCACCTCCTACCGCATTAGGTCACACCCGGCACATCTTATTGCCATGTTATGCTTTGTGGTGCTATATTTGCTTTATAATTACTGTTTCTTCCCCATCTTCTCTCTGGTAAACCCCGCGACCGATGTTGCCCTTGTGATCGACTACGTCGACGACGACCCCCTCCATGCCAGAGCAACCAGGCAAGCAAACCCCCTTGAGCATTCCGATCGCCCATTTCTTTCCCTCTCATGCTTGCATTAGAACTGCTACTGCTTTCTGTATGATCCTACTCTGATGCATGGCCTGTTGTTGTTACCTGCTTTCATACCTTACCTGCTTATCCTAAACTGCTTAGTATAGGATGGTTAGTGATCCATCAGTGACCCCACCTTGTCCTAGTTGCCCCGCTTTATGTTCGATGACTCGATCAACGTGATCGACGTCCAGGCCCCGACACCGCACATCACCCCCCTAGTTGTACGACTCTGCAGAGTTACCATCGAGTGCCGAGGGTGGAACCTCTTACATCACTCCCGATGAGATCTTCGTAGTGTAGCTATACGGTCGAGGTCATCGAGGGTGATTTCCTCCTTAACCACTTCCGTTACCGCTCTGTCATGCAACCCCTCAAGTGTGAACCTCGAGGGTGGATCCTCTTACGTTCACCTTGATGATAAGATTGAGTGGGATTCACCGGGGATGATTCCTCGGGTTATCCCCTTGGTGTTAGACACACAGTTACTATGGTTACTATGACTTTACACTGAGCCATCTTACTAAAGACGGGTCGACCCTGAGGGGTACCCGCGCGAGCTTAATTAGCGAGTGATGTGGAGTCGGGTTGACCTGGAAGGTGCCCGCGAGATACTTACGAGGCGTGGCCGGCATTCTTAGCCCTTGCCGCAAGTACTCGAAACGGGGCGACGAGGTCACATCGATTGTGAGTCTCTGCTCGTTACCGCGCGTTCCTAATCCACTACGATTTGGATATTTGATCCGAGGGGCCTCTGGCTGATAGCACTAACCATCACGTGGGCATAGTATGGGCGTTCTGCGTCGTATACATCAGCCGAAGCTTAATAGATGTCAGCGACTGAGCGGCGCGCACCGGGTTGGACTGGAAAGCACCTACCTTGTTGAAGGAGGTAGCTAGGTCTGCTCACCAGCCGCGTACGCAACATGCAGGAGTTCCTGAGGAGATGGCCCATGACCCCTGGGGGCATAGGTTTAGTACGGCGTGCTGGCCTCTCTATTAAGCCTAGGTCGGGTTGCGACGTATTGTTTGGCCGAGGCCAGGCATGACCCAGGAAAGTGTGTCCGGCCGGAGTTAATCGAGCGTGGTGGGTAAGTTGGTGCACCCCTGCAGGTAAGAAAACATCTATCGATACCTTGTCCTACGGTAATGGACACTTGGAGTTGTATCCCGATCGATACAACTAGAACTGGATACTTGAGATGAGACATGGTGATGAGAATTGGATTGTGATGATAACTGGATAGTATGGCTCTGGGATTGCTTTCTCGTAGGGAGTCGAGAAAGAATCTCTGGCCGAGGTTGTTAACACTACTATTACTTTACTTTATGCTACTCTACTCCCTCCTGTTGCTGCAAGATGGTGGTTTCCAGAAGATGCTAGTCTGCGATAGGCTAGGCTTTCCCCTTCCCTTCTAGCATTCTGCAGTTTAGTCCACAGATACAACCCTTTCCTTTGATACAGATGCATACTTAGTTTAGATCTGATGTAAGTCTTGCGAGTACTTCGGATGAGTACTCACGGTTGCTTTGCTACTTCTTTTCCCCCATACCCAATTGTTGCGACCAGATGACGGAGCCCAGGAGCCAGACGACGCCACTGATGACTACTACTACCCGGAGGATGCCTACTACTACGTGAAGACCGCCGACGACTAGGAGTAGTTAGGAGGCTCCCAGGCAGGAGGCCTTGCCTTTTCGATCATTGTTGCTTTTGTGCTAGCCTTCTTAAAGCAATCCTGTTTAACTCATGTCTGTACTCAGATATTGTTTCTTCCGCTGACTCTTGTGTTTTCGAGTTTATGTATTCGAGCCCTCGAGGCCCCTGGCTTGTAATATAAAGCTTGTATTATTTTAAATTGTGTCTAGAGTTGTGTTGTTATATCTTCCCGTGAGTCCTTGATCTTGATCGTACATATTTGTGTGTATGATTAGTGTACGGTCAAATCGGGGGCGTCACAGCGGGTTATTCTCAAGAGGAGTGGACTCCACTCCTCACGCACAAGAAAATGGCTAGTCACCGGGATGCCCAGTCCCATGCTTTATGCAAATCAAATCAAAATAATTACAAACAAAACTCCCCTTGGGACTCTTGTTAGTTGGAGGCACTCGTTGTTTCGAGCAAGCGATGGATTGATGCTTGTTGGTGGAGGGGGGTATAAACTTTACCATTCTGTTTGGGAACTGCCTATAATGTGTGTAGCATGGAAAATATCGCCATCTCTTGGTTGTTATGTTGATAATGAAAGTATACCGCTCAAAATATTATTCATCTCTATTTCAAAACCGAGCTCTGGCACCTCTACAAATCCCTGCTTCCCTCTGCGAAGGGCCTGTCTATTTACTTTCATGTTGAGTCATCATCCTCTTATTAAAAAGCACCAGTTGGAGAGCACCACTGTCATTTGCATTCATTACCGTTAGTTTACATTGAGTATGACTTGACTGGATCTCTTTTACCATAAATTACAATGTCTAGTCAGTCCTTGGTCTTTAAAGGTGCTCTGCATTTATGTTTTGCGGTCTCAGAAAGGGCTAGCGAGATACCATCCTGCTGTATCATATTATGATTGTTTTGAGAAAGTGTTGTCATCTGAGATTTATTATTATTGCTTGCTAGTTGATTATGCCATTGATATGAGTAAACATGAGACCTAAGCATTAATGTGAATATGGTTAGTTCATAATCTTTGCTGAAAACTAGAATGCTGGCTTTACATATTTACAACAACAAGAGCAAACAGAGTTTGTAAAAGTTTTTCTTTATCACTTTCAGTTTATCAACTGAATTGCTTGAGGACAAGCAAAGGTTTAAGCTTGGGGGAGTTGATACGTCTCCGTCGTATCTACTTTTCCAAACACTTTTGCCCTTGTTTTGAACTCTAACTTGCATGATTTGAATGGAACTAACCCGGACTGACGCTGTTTTCAGTAGAATTGCCATGGTGTTATTATGTGTAGAAATAAAAGTTCTTGGAATGACCTGAAACTCCACGGAGCGTCTTTTTGGAAATAATAAAAAATACTAGCAAAAGATCAAGACCAGGGGGGCCACACCCTAGCCACGAGGGTGGGGGCTCGCCCCCCTACCTCATGGGCCCCCTGGAGCTCCTCCGACCTCAACCCCAACTCTATATATTCACTTTAGGGGAGAAAAAAGTAGAGGAGAAGGATTCATCGCGTTTTATGATACGGAGCCGCTGCCAAGCCCTAAAACCTCTCGGGATGGCTGATCTGGAGTCCGTCCGGGGCTCCAGAGAGGGGAATCCGTCGCCGTCGTCATCATCAACCATCCTCCATCACCAATTTCATGATGCTCATCGCCGTGCGTGAGTAATTCCATCGTAGGCTTGCTGGAAGGTGATGGGTTGGATGATATTTATCATGTAATCGAGTTAGTTTTGTTAGGGTTTGATCCCTCGTATCCACTATGTTCTGAGATTGATGTTGCTATGACTTTGCTATGCTTAATGCTTGTCACTAGAGCCTGATGTCTACTACACAACCTTCTTCTTGTAGACGTTGTTGGGCCTCCAAGTGCAGAGGTTTGTAGGACAGTAGCAAATTTCCCTCAAGTGGATGACCTAAGGTTTATCAATCCGTAGGAGGCGTAGGATGAAGGTGGTCTCTCTCAAGCAACCCTGCAACCAAATAACAAAGAGTCTCTTGTGTCCCCAACACACCCAATACAATGGTAAATTGTATAGGTGCACTAGTTCGGTGAAGAGATGGTGATACAAGTGGTATATGGATAGTAGATAAAGGTTTTTGTAATCTGAAATTATAAAAACAGCAAGGTAACTAATGATAAAAGTGAGCTTAAATGGTATTGCAATGCGTTGAAACAAGGCCTAGGGTTCATGCTTTCACTAGGGCAAGTTCCCTCAACAATACTAACATAATTGGATCACATAACTATCCCTCAACATGCAACAAAGAGTCACTCCAAAGTCACTAATAGCGGAGAACGAACGAAGAGATTATGGTAGGGTACGAAATCACCTCAAAGTTATTCTTTCCAATCAATCTGTTGGGCTATTCCTATAAGTGTCACAAACAGCCCTAGAGTTCGTACTAGAATAACACCTTAAGACACAAATCAACCAAAACCCTAATGTCACCTAGATACTCCAATGTCACCTCAAGTATCCGTGGGTATGCTTATACGATATGCGTCACACAATCTCAGATTCATCTATTCAACCAACACAAAGGACCTCAAAGAGTGCCCCAAAGTTTCTACCGGAGAATCACGACGAAATCATGTGCCAACCCCTATGCATAGGTTCATGGGCGGAACCCGCAAGTTGATCACCAAAACATACATCAAGTGAATCACGTGATATCCCATTGTCACCACAGATATCCATGGCAAGACATACATCAAGTGTTCTCAAATCTTTAAAGACTCAATCCGATAAGATAACTTCAAAGGGGAAACTCAATTCAATACAAGAGAGTAGAGCGGGGGAAGAAACATCATAGGATCCAAATATAATAGCAAAGCTCGCGATACATCAAGATCGTATCATCTCAAGAACACGAGAGAGAGAGATCAAACACATAGCAACTGGTACATACCCTCAGCCCCGAGGGAGAACTACTCCCTCCTCGTCTTGGAGAGCACCGGGATGATGAAGATGGCCACCGGAGAAGGATTGCCCCCTCCGGCAGGGTGCCGGAACGGGTCTAGATTGGTTTTCGGTGGCTATGGAGGCTTCTCGCGGCGGAACTCCCGATCTATTCTGCTCACGAATGTTTTTAGGATATATGGAGATATATAGGTGGAAGAAGTACGTCAGGGGGGCCACAAGGGGCTCACGAGGGTGGAGGGTGCGCCTAGGGGGTGGGCGCGCCCCCCTGCCTTGTGGCCTCCTCGCAGGTCCCCCGACGTGCACTCCAAGTCTTCTGGGCTTCTTTCCTTCCAAAAATGAGTTCCGTGAAGTTTTAGGTCAATTGGACTCCGTTTGATTTTCCTTTTCTTTGAAACCCTAAAACAGGGTAAAAACAGAAACTGGCACTGGGCTCTGGGTTAATAGGTTAGTCCCAAAAATGATATAAAAGTGTATAATAAAGCCCATAAACATTCAAAATAGTAGATAATATAGCATGGAGCAATCAAAAATTATAGATACGTTGGAGACGTATCAGCATCCCCAAGCTTAATTCCTGCTCGTCCTCGAGTAGGTAAATGATAAAAGAAAGAATTTTTTATGCGGAGTGCTACTTGGCATAATTTCAATGTGATTCTTCTTAATTGTGGTATGAATATTCAGATCCATAAGATTCAAGACAAAAGTTCATATTTACATAAAAATGATAATACTTCAAGCATACTAACTAAGAAATTATGTATTTTGAAAATAACATGGCCAAAAAAGTTCATCCCTACAAAATCATATAGTTTAGTCATGTTTCATTTTCGTCACACAAGAATGCTCTCATCATGCACAACCCCGATGACAAGCCAAACAATTGTTTCATACTTTAGTAATCTCAAACTCATAAACTTTCACGCAATACATGAGCGCGAGCCATGGATATAGCACTATGGGTGGAATAGAATAATGAGGGGGTTATGTGGAGAGGACAAAAAGGAGAAAGTCTCACATCAACGAGGCTAATCAATGGGCTATGGAGATACCCACCGATTGATGTTAATACAAGGAGTAGGGATTGCCATGCAACGGATGCACTAGAGCTATAAATGTATGAAAGCTCAACAAAAGAAACTAGTGGGTGTGCATCCAACTTGCTTGCTCACGAAGACCTAGGGCACTTGAGGAGGCCCATTGTTAGAATATACAAGCCAAGTTCTATAATGAAAAATTCCCACTACTATATGAAAGTGATAACATGAGAGACTCTCTACTATCAAGATCATGGTGCTACTTTGAAGCACAAGTGTGATAAAAGGATAGTAACATTGTCCCTTCTCTCTTTTTCTCTCATTTTTTGGGCCTTTTCTTTTTTTTATGGCCTTTCTCTTTTTTTTGGGGGGGGGCTTCTCTTTTTTATGGCCTTTCGCTTTTTTGGCCTTCTCTTTTTTTATGGCCTTTCTCTTTTTTATTTTTTTATTCCTCACTTGGGACAATGCTCTAATAATGATGATCATCACACTTCTATTTATTTACAACTCAACGATTACAACTCGATACTAGAACAAAGATGACTCTATATGAATGCCTCCGGCGGTGTACCGGGATTGCGATGAATCAAGTGTGACATGTATGAAAAAATTATAAACGGTGGCTTTGCCACAAATACTATGTCAACTACATGATCATGCTAAGAAATATGACAATGATGATGCGTGTCATAATAAACGGAATGGTGGAAAGTTGCATGGCAATATATCTCGGAATGGCTATGGAAATGCCATAATAGGTAGGTATGGTGGTTGTTTTGAGGAAGATATAAGGAGGTTTATGTGTTACAAAGCGTATCATATCACGGGGTTTGGATGCACCGGCGAAGTTTGCACCAACTCTCAATGTGAGAAAGGGCAATGCACGGTACCGAAGAGGCTAGCAAGGATGGAAGGGTGAGAGTGCGTATAATCCATGGACTCAACATTAGTCATAAAGAACTCACATACTTATTGCAAAAATCTACAAGTCATCAAAAACCTCGACACTATGTGCATGCTCCTAGGGGGATAGATTGGTAGGAAAAGACCATCGCTCATCCCCGACCGCCACTCATAAGGAGGACAATCAAATAACACCTCATGTTTCAAATTTGTTACATAACATTTACCATACGTGCATGCTACGGGACTTGCAAACTTCAACACAAGCATTTCTCAAATTCACAACTACTCAACTAGCAGGACTTTGATATTATTACCTCCATATCTCAAAACAATCATCAAGCATCAAACTTCTCTTAGTATTCAAAACACTCATAAGAAATTTTTTACTATTCTTGGATGCCTAGCATATTAGGATTATTTAAGAAAATTACCATGATATTTAACACTCTCAAAATGATATAAGTGAAGCATGAGAGTTCATCTATTTCTTCAAAATAAAAGTACCACCATGCTCTAAAAGATATAAGTGAAGCACTAGAGCAAATGACAAACTACTCCGAAAGATATAAGTGAAGATCAATGAGTAGTTGAATAATTATGCAACTATGTGAAGACCCTCTAACATTTAAGAATTTAAGATCTAGGTATTTTATTCAAACATCAAGAAAAACTAAATAAAATGACATCTAAGAATAGCAAACATCATGTGAAGAATCAAAAACTTAGGATCAACCGATACTAACCGATAGTTGTTGAGGAAGAAAGGTGGGATGCCAACCGGGGCATCCCCAAGCTTAGATGCTTGAGACTTCTTGAAATATTATCTTGGGATGCCTTTGGCATCCCCAAGCTTGAGCTTTTGTGTCTCCTTAATTCCTCTCATATCACGGTCTGCCTAAATCTCAAAAGCTTCATCCACACAAAACTCAACAAGGACTCGTGAGATAAGTTAGTATAAACCATTGCCAAAACCTTATCATACTCTACTGTAGCAAATCCCTAAAATTATTACTCAACATTGCATACTAAATGCCTCTGCATATTTAATAGTCCTATCCTCAAATAGAATCATTAAAGAAGCAACCATATGCAAACAATGCAAACATAACAGCAATCTACCTAAACAGGATAGTCAGTAAAGAATGCTGCAACATCCATACTTCCCTAGCTCCAAAAATTATGAAAGAAAATTTCCACTGTAGTAAATTTATCAGAGCTTAATATGCAAAAGGTTTCAACATTTTATCACATTCTGACTTTTCTAGGGAATTATTGCAGCAGCGGTAAACTTTCTGTTTACAAACAGCAACATGTATACTTGTAACATAGGCATAGTAAAGGCTATCAATGCCACTTTTATTGAAATAAAATATGCAAAACATTGTTCTAAATAACATCAAGCAAATCCTAACAAAATAAATTGATGCTCCAAGCAAAACACATATCATGTGGTGAATAAAAATATAGCTCGAAGTAAAGTTACCGATGAACGAAGACGAAAGAGGGGATGCCTTCCGGGGCATCCCCAAGATTAGGCTCTTGGCTATCCTTGAATATTACCTTGGGGTGCCTTGGGCATCCCCAAGCTTAGGCTCTTGCCACTCCTTATTCCATATTCCATCGAATCCTTACCCAAAACTTGAAAACTTCACAACACAAAACTTAACAGAAAACTCATAAGCTCCGTTAGCGAAAGAAAACAAAACACTAATTCAAGGTACTGTAATGAACTCATTCTTTATTTATATTGGTGTTAAACCTACTGTATTACAACTTCTCTATGGTTTATAAACTCCTTTACTAGCCATAGATTCATCAAAATAAGTAAACAACAAAATGAAAACAGAATCTGTCAAAAACAGAACAGTCTGTAGTAATCTGGATCAAATGTATACTTCTGGAACTTCCTAAAATTCTCAAATAAATTGCAGGACCTGAGGAATTTATCTATTAATCATATGCAAAAAAATTAACTAAATAGCACTTTCCAAATAAAAATGGCAGCAATTCTCATGAGCGCTAAAGTTTCTGTTTTTTACAGCATGATCAACAAGACTTTCCCCAAGTCTTCCCAAAGGTTCTACTTGGCACAAACACTAATTAAAAGCATAAAACCACATCTAAACAGAGGCTAGATGAATTATTTATTACTAAACAGGAACAAAAATAAAATTGGATTGCCTCCCAACAAGCGCTATCGTTTAACGCCCCTAGCTAGGCATGATAATTTCAACGATGCTCACATAAAAGACAAGAATTGAAATATAAAGAGAGAATCATAAAGCATATGACTAACACATTTAAATCTAACCCACTTTCTATGCATAGGTATTTTGTGAGCAAACAACTTTTGGGAACAAGAATCAACTTGCATAGGAAGGTATGACAAGCATAACTTCAAAATTTTAAGCACATAGAGAGGAAACTTGATATTATTGCAATTCCTACAAGCTTATATTCCTCCCTCATAATAATTTTCAGTAGCATCATGAATGAATTCAACAATATAACCATCACCTAAAGCATTCTTTCCATGATCTACAAGCATAGAAAATTTATTACTCTCCACACAAGCAAAATTCTTCTCATGAATAATAGTGGGAGCAAACTCTGCAAAATAACTATCATGTGATTGAAAATTAAGATCAAGATGACAAGTTTCAAGGTTATCATTATTCTTTAAAGCATATGTGTCATAATAATAATCATCATAGATAGGAGGCATGCTTTCATCATAATAAATTTTCTCATCAAAACTTGGGGGACAACAAATATCATCTTCATCAAACATAGCTTCCCCAAGCTTGTGGCTTTGCATATCATTAGCATCATGGATATTCAAGGAATTCATACTAACAACATTGCAATCATGCTCATCATTCAAATATTTAGTGTCAAACATTTTATAGATTTCTTCTTCTAGCACTTGAGCACAATTATCCTTTCCATCATACTCACGAAAGATATTAAAAAGGTGAAGCGTATGAGACAAACTCAATTCCATTTTTTAATTTTCTTTTATAAACTAAACTAGTGATAAAACAAGAAACTAAAAGACTCGATTGCAAGATCTAAAGATATACTTTCAAGCACTCACCTCCCCGGCAATGGCGCCAGAAAAGAGCTTGATGTCTACTACACAACCTTCTTCTTATAGATGTTGTTGGGCCTCCAAGTGCAGAGGTTTGTAGGACAGTAGCAAATTTCCCTCAAGTGGATGACCTAAGGTTTATCAATCCGTAGGAGGCATAGGATGAAGATGGTCTCTCTCAAGCAACCCTGCAACCAAATAACAAAGAGTCTCTTGTGTCCCCAACACACCCAATACAATGGTAAATTGTATAGGTGCACTAGTTCGGTGAAGAGATGGTGATACAAGTGGTATATGGATAGTAGATAAAGGTTTTTGTAATCTGAAATTATAAAAACAGCAAGGTAACTAATGATAAAAGTGAGTGTAAACGGTATTGCAATGCGTTGAAACAAGGCCTAGGGTTCATACTTTCACTAGCGCAAGTTCCCTCAACAATACTAACATAATTGGATCACATAACTATCCCTCAACATGCAACAAAGAGTCACTCCAAAGTCACTAATAGCGGAGAACGAACAAAGAGATTATGGTAGGGCACAAAACCACCTCAAAGATATTCCATCCAATCAATCTGTTGGGCTATTCCTATAAGTGTCACAAACATCCCTAGAGTCCGTACTAGAATAACACCTTAAGATACAAATCAACCAAAACCCTAATGTCACCTAGATACTCCAATGTCACCTCAAGTATCCGTTGGTATGATTATACAATATGCGTCACACAATCTCAGATTCATCTATTCAACCAACACAAAGGACCTCAAAGAGTGCCCCAAAGTTTCTACCGGAGAATCACGATGAAAACATGTGCCAACCCCTATGCATCGGTTCATGGGCGGAACCCGCAAGTTGATCACCAAAACATACATCAAGTGAATCACGTGATATCCCATTGTCACCACAGATATCCACGGCAAGACATACATCAAGTGTCATCAAATCTTTAAAGACTCAATCCGATAAGATAACTTCAAAGGGGAAACTCAATTCATTACAAGAGAGTAGAGGGGGGAAAAAACATCATAGGATCCAAATATAATAGCAAATCTCGCGATACATCAAGATCGTATCATCTCAAGAACACGAGAGAGATAGAGAGAGAGAGAGAGATCAAACACATAGCTACTGGTACATACCCTCAGCCCCGATGGAGAACTACTCCCTCCTCGTCATGGAGAGCACCGGGATGATGAAGATGGCCACCGGAGAAGGATTGCCCCCTCCGGTAGGGTGCCGAAACGGGTCTAGATTGGTTTTCGATGGCTACGGAGGCTTCTGGCGGCGGAAGTCCTGATCTATTCTGCTCACGGATGTTTTTAGGGTATATGGAGATATATAGGCGGAAGAAGTACGTCAGGGGGGCCACGAGGGTGGAGGGCGCGCCCCCTGCCTCGTGGCCTCCTCGCAGGTTCCCCGACGTGCACTCCAAGTCTTCTGGGCTTCTTTCCTTCCAAAAATGAGTTCCGTGAAATTTCAGGTCAATTGGACTCCGTTTGATTTCCCTTTTCTTTGAAACCCTAAAACAGGGTAAAAACAGAAACTGGCACTGGGCTCTGGGTTAATAGGTTAGTCCCAAAAATGATATAAAAGTGTATAATAAAGCCCATAAACATTCAAAATAATAGATAATATAGCATGGAGCAATCAAAAATTACAGATACATTGGAGACGTAGCAGGGCCCGAGTGCCATGATTTCAGATCTGAACCTATTATGTTTTCATCAATATATGGGAGTTCTTGATCCTATCTTGCAAGTCTATAGTCACCTACTATGTGTTATGATCCGGCAACCCCAAAGTGACAATAATCGGTATACTTACCGGTGATGACCGTAGTTTGAGGAGTTCATGTATTCACTATGTGTTAATGCTTTGTTCCGGTTCTCTATTAAAAGGAGGCCTTAATATCCCTTAGTTTCCACTAGGACCCCGCTGGCACGGGAGGGTAGGACAAAAGATGTCATGCAAGTTCTTTTCCATAAGCACATATGACTATATTCGGAATACATGCCTACATTACATTGATGAATTGGAGCTAGTTCTGTGTCACCCCAGGTTATGACTATTACATGATGAACCGCATCCGGCATAATTCTCCATCACTGATCCATTGCCTACGAGCTTTCCATATATTGTTCTTCGCTTATTTACTTTTCCGTTGCTATTGCTATCATCACTACAAAATACCAAAAAACATTTCTTTTGCTACCGTTACTTTTGCTATTGTTATCACTACTATCACATTACTTTGCTACTAAATACTTTGTTGCAGATATTAAGTTTCCAGGTGTGGTTGAATTGACAACTCAGCTGCTAATACTTGAGAATATTCTTTGGCTCCCCTTGTGTTGAATCAATAAATTTGGGTTGAATACTCTACCCTCGAAAACTATTGCGATCCCCTATACTTGTGGGTTATCAAGCTTGCATGTCAAATTTATATGGTTCCAAGTAGTTCTAATGCATGATATAGGTCCTATGCACTTGTAGGAGTAGTTGCTATCAATTTTGTTGAGCCTGGTTCACTTTTATTTGAAGTTACTAAAAAATTCAGAATTTTTCAGAAAATAATGAAGAGATTTTTTAGGGTCTCATCGAGCCGAAGCTCGAAGGAAAAGAAAAATGAAGAAGCAGAGAGGCCCAAATATAATCTTCCTCGCACCGCGGAGGTTCGGCCGTGTGAATGGCCTTCCGATGATTCCTTGAGAGCAGCCGGGATTTATGATGATTTTTATGAATTGGCTAAGAATGCAGGCCTGATACGTCTCCAACGTATCTATAATTTTTGATTGTTCCATGTTATATTATATTCTGTTTTGGACATTATTGGGCTTTATTATACACTTTTATATTATTTTTGGGACTAACCTATTAACCGGAGGCCCAGCCCAGAATTGATGTTTTTTCCCTATTTTTGGGTTTCACAGAAAAAGAATATCAAACGGAGTCCAAACGGAATGAAACCTTCGGGAATGTGATTTTCGGAACGAACATGATCCAGAGGACTTGGACCCTACGTCACGACATCAACCAGGAGGCCACGAGGTAGGGGGCGCGCCTACCCCCCACGCGCGCCCTCCACACTCGTGGCCCCCCTGTTGCTCCACCGACGTACTCCTTCCTCCTATATATACCTATGTACCCCCAAACTACCAGATACGGAGCAAAAACCCTAATTCCACCGCCGTAACTTTCTGTATCCATGAGATCCCATCTTGGGGCCTGTTCCGGAGCTCCGCCGGAGGGAGCATCGATCATGGAGGGCTTCTACATCAACACCATAGCCTCTACGATGAGGTGTGAGTAGTTTACCTTAGACCTTCGGGTCCATAGTTATTAGCTATATGGCTTCTTCTCTCTTTTTGGATCTCAATACAAAGTTCTCCCCCTCTCTTGTGGACATCTATTCGATGTAATCTTCTTTTGCGGTCTGTTTGTTGAGATCGATGAATTGTGGGTTTATGATCAAGTTTATCTATGAACAATATTTGAATATTCTCTGAATTCTTTTATGTATGATTGGTTATCTTTGCAAGTCACATCGAATTATTAGTTTGGTTTGGCCTACTAGATTGATCTTTCTTGCAATGGGAGAAGTGCTTAGCTTTGGGTTCAATCTTGCGGTGTCCTTTCCCAGTGACAGTAGGGGCAGCAAGGCATGTATTGTATTGTTGCCATCGAGGATAACAAGATGGGTTTTATATCATATTGCATGAGTTTATCCCTCTACATCATGTCATCTTGCTTAAAGTGTAACTCTGTTCTTATGAACTTAATACTCTAGATGCATGCTGGATAGCGGTCGATGTGTGGAGTAATAGTAGTAGATGCAGGCAGGAGTCGGTCTACTTGTCTCGGACGTGATGCCTATATACATGATCATACCTAGATTTTCTCATAACTATGCTCAATTCTGTCAATTGCTCAACAGTAATTTGTTTACCCACCGTGAATACTTATGCTCTCGAGAGAAGCCACTAGTGAAACATATGGCCCCCGGGTCTATCTTCCATGGTATTAATCTTCCAATACTTAGTTATTTCCTTTGCCTTCTATTTTACTTTGCATCTTTATCATAAAAATACCAAAAATATTATCTTATCATATCTATCAGATCTCACTCTTGTAAGTGACCGTGTAGGGATTGACAACCCCTTATCGCGTTGGTTGCGAGGATTTATTTGTTTGTGTAGGCGCGAGGGACTCGTGCGTGGCCTCCTACTGGATTGATACCTTGGTTCTCAAAAACTGAGGGAAATACTTACGCTACTGTGCTGCATCACCCTTTCCTCTTCAAGGTAAAACCAACACAAGTGCTCAAGAGGTAGCAAGAAGGATTTCTGGCGCCGTTGCCGTGGAGGTCTACACAAAAGTCAACACACCAAGTACCCATCACAAACCCTTATCTCCCGCATTACATTATTTGCCATTTGCCTCTCGTTTTCCTCTCCCCCACTTCACCCTTACTGTTTTATTCGCCCTCTCTCTCTCTCTCTCTGTGTGTGTGTGTGTGTGTGTGTGTGTGTGTGTGTGTGTCAGGACCCTGATTCCAAGTCACATCGATCTAGCCGATAACACCTCATATCACATTGCGGTCTCATGCACGGTATCCCCACGGGTGTCGCCTTACCATGGCCCGGGACCGTTTGCGCCTTTTGGCTCACGTATATGATAGTGTCGCTAGCATCCATATGACAGAGAACCCGGGCCGACATGGCTAGTCGTGAACCCAAAGCGGCGCAGACCTATGGAGACAGACATACATGAATCACATCGAGCATGTCGGTCACGAGCGAGTGAATCCGGGTTGTAGCACTGGGCTAACAGGACTCCGGGGAACCCAGGCTGTAGCAGGCTAGGCAGGACTCCGGATGTCACCGCGTGACATTTCCCCGAAGGGACAGACATAGGAACAAAGTGAAACACATGCCGGCTAGTCAAGTGTCCTGAGCAGTAGTGCTGGGCTAGCAGGACTCCGGTGAACCGGGCTATAGCGGACTACTATGGCTCGAGGCACACTAGACTACATTTCCCCATAAGAAAGGCTGCCAAGGATAAACAACTAGATTATCGGATCCCACTCATACCAAGCAGTTCAATCATACACACAATATGCTTGATATGAGTACATACAACATGGCATCACAACAAAACTCTACAACTCAAGTACTTTATTTAAAGGCTCCAGAGAGCCATACATAACATGTTCATACAGATAGGGGTCACATGACCCGACACTCAAGTCATACAAGCATACAAGCACATGCGGAAGCAAATAGTCTGAGTACAGACACTAGAAAGCAAGAAGGCTTCTCGAAGCCTGTCTATCTACATAGGCCCCTCCATGGCCAGGATCACCACCTGGGTGGCTAGTCACTCGTGGACATCAAGGTCTACATAAAACCCATCGGAGGGGGCAGTGTTGTCGTCTGAAAACAGTAATTAAGCAAACATGAGTACAAAGTACTCAGCAAGTCTTACATCAGAACCTACTATACATGCTCATTCTCAAGAAGGTGGTGGGGTTATTGCAGCAAGCCAGCTTTGATTCTTGGCTAAGCTATCCTACGGAACTCCACTAGTAAAATAGTTTTCGCACACGAGTCCACTACTCACCAACACAATACTCCACCGGGGATCCTCCCTCGTCGTCCTACGAGAGGGCCATCCTCGGTACTCACACTTATCTTGAGTCTTTTAGTAGTATCCATTAACTTTTCTATGACTGTATAGGCAACCAAGTAGTCCTTTACCGTGGACGCGGCTATTCGAATAGTTTTATACCCTACAGGGGTGTACTTCGTCACACATGTTTCCAACACTTAGCGTCTGCACACGACATGTGCTCGACAGACTTCAAGCGAAAACCGACGTGGGTGTAGACCACGACCTGACTAACCTCACAAGTCTCTAGTCCAGGTTTATCGCCTATTCAGGTACCATCCGCAAGGAGATCCGGCCGGGGTGTCCTCAGCGGCCCCAAACGATGTGTGCAGGGTTCCCGAGACACCAAACGGGCGACTCGGTACACCATGCCATGGTGTATCTACCGCATCATAGCCCACCCCTAGGGTCAGCGCTATGCACGGCCATTGAGGGAGTCCTGGATTAGGGGGTGTCCGGATGGCCGGACTATACCTTCAGCCGGACTCCTGGACTATGAAGATACAAGATTGAAGACTCCGTCCCGTGTCCGGAAGGGGCTTTCCTTGGCATGGAAGGCAAGCTTGGCGATACAGATGTTCAGATCTCCTACCATTGTAACCGACTCTATGTAACCCTAACCCTCTCCGGTGTCTATATAAACCGGGGGGTTTTAGTCCGTAGGACAACATACACATCAACAATCATACCATAGGCTAGCTTCTAGGGTTTAGCCTCTCTGATCTCGTGGTACATCTACTCTTGTACTACCCATATCATCAATATTAATCAAGCAGGACGTGGGGTTTTACCTCCATCGAGAGGGCCCGAACCTGGGTAAAACTTCGTGTCCCTTGCCTCCTATTACCATCCGGCCTAGACGAACAGTTCGGGACCCCCTACCCGAGATCCACCGGTTTTGACACCGACATTGGTGCTATCATTGAGAGTTCCTCTATGCCGTCACCGTCAGGCCCGATGGCTCCTACGATCATCAATGGCGATGCAGTCCAGGGTGAGACCTTCCTTCTCGGACAGATCTTCGTCTTTGGCGGCTTCGCACGGCGGGCCAATTCACTTGGCCATCTAGAGCAGATCGAAAGCTACGCCCCTGGCTGTCAGCTCAGATTCGGAAATTTAAACTACACGGCTGACATCCGCGGGGACTTGATCTTCGACGGACTTGAACCACCGCCGAGCGCGCCGCACTGTCACGACGAGCATGATCTAGCTCTGCCGCCGAACAGTGCCCTGGAGGCCGCACCCGCATCGGCTCCGACCCTTAGTTCGGAGCCAACCGCGCCGATCGAGGATGGGCGGTTGGACGCCACCTCGGGGGCTGTGATCCCAACGGAAGTTGAGCCGAACACCAGTCCCGTACTCTGCGAGACTCGTGACTCCACGGAGCCGGATTCTTCTCTGGACTCCGAACCCTCCGCGCCCCTACCGACCGAATCCGATTGGGCGCCGATCATGGAGTTCACGGCCGCAGACGTCTTTCAGCACTCGCCTTTCGGTGATATCCTGAAGTCATTGAAGTCTCTCTCTTTATCAGGAGAGCCCTGGCCGGACTACGGTCAGCAAGGTTGGAGTATGGATGATGAAGAAATTCAAAGCCCACCCACCACCCACTTTGTAGCTACTGTCGACGATTTAACCGACATGCTCGACTTTGACTCCGAAGACATCGACGGTATGGACGTCGATGAAGGAGACAATGAAGAACCAGCGCCTGTTGGGCCCTGGAATGCCACCTCGTTATATGACGTATACATGGTGGATGCACCAAAAGATGACGACGAGGAGCGGAAGGGCGCATCGAAGGCCTGTTCCTCGAAAAGCAGTCAAAACGGCGACGCAAGCGCCGCCCCAAATCCCGCCTCGACAGAAATAGCGATCACACAGACCCAGCGCTGGAGCGGGGCGAACCGCCGCCGGACAACGACAATCCGGATATTCAAACCGAACAAACAAATCCTATCAGGGATAATGGTCCGGACGACATAATGCCGGACAGGCACCCGGAGCATCAGAATGACCGCGAAAGGCTCGTTGCCACTGCAAGGAGCCTTAAAAAGAAGAAGCGAAGGCTCAAGGCCGCGCAAAACAAACTCCAATTCAGGTGGAGTAAAATACTTAATACAGCAGCAATGTACGGCGACGATCGCCCCTCAAAGAGCTACCCAAAGCGGAAGCTGCTACCCGAATTCGATGAGGAGGCCTCCAACCCCCCACAACCAAATATCAAAGCAACCACCTGGTCGGATAGATGACCCCTCTATCAACACAGAACGGCATACAATGCCGCTCACAATACAACACGCAACCCACGCGAGGGCTCGCACCCAAAGGGACGGCGCAACAAGATCCATCTATGGACCACGCAAGCGCGCCTCAGCATACAATGCAACACAACAAGCATCGGAACAACGTGGTACACCCAGTTACAGGGGTGCCGCACACCCCCTATGTTTCACCGATGAGGTGCTGGACCATGAATTTCCAGAGGGATTCAAGCCCGTACACATAGAGGCATACGATGGGACAACAGATCCTGGGGTTTGGATTGAGGACTATATCCTTCATATCCATATGGCTCGAGGAGATGATCTCCACGCCATCAAATACTTACCCCTCAAGCTCAAAGGGCCAGCTCGTCACTGGCTCAAAGGCCTCCCCGAAAGCTCCATTGGAAGTTGGGAAGAGCTCGAAGACGCCTTTCGGGCAAATTTTCAAGGAACTTATGTCCGACCTCCGGATGCGGATGATTTGAGTCATATAACTCAACAGCCCGGAGAGTCAGCCTGAAAGCTTTGGAACAGGTTTCTCACTAAAAAGAACCAGATTGTCGACTGTCCGGACGCCGAAGCCTTGGCAGCTTTCAAGCATAGCATCCGTGACGAATGGCTCGCCAGACACCTCGGCCAAAATAAGTCGAGAATGATGGCCGCATTAACAAACCTCATGACCCGCTTTTGCGCGGGTGAGGACAGCTGGCTAGCCAGATGCAACACGAGCGACCCCAGTACATCTGAAGCTAGAGATGGAAACGGGAAATCACGGCGCAACAGCAATAGCAAACACCAGAATAAAGAAGATAACATGAAGGGCACGACAGTAAATGCCGGATTCAAAAGCTCCCGGCCAGGTCAAAAGCCGCCCACTAAAGGCACCAGGGATGAACCGTCCAGCCTCAACAAAATTCTGGACCAGGTATGTCAGATACATAGTACCCCTAGCAAGCCCGCTAATCACACCCATAGAGAATGTTGGGTCTTCAAGCAGTCCGGCAAGCTCAACGCCGTAAACAAGGGGGAGGATACACCAAGTGAAGACGAGGACGAGCTTCCCAAGCAAGACACTGGGGAACAAAAGAAATTCCCACCGGAAGTCAAAATAGTAAACGTACTATACATGATCAAGGGAAAAAACAATGCGGCACCCCCAGGAAAATATACCCAAGTGCCTGTCACCGTGAAGTCCTGCCAATGGTTGTCTCAACCGATCATTTTCGACCATCGCGATTACTCAGCAAGTATCTGACACGCAGGATGGGCTGCCTTGGTATTAGACCCAGTAATTGGCGGATATCACTTCAGACAAGTCTTGATGGACGGCGGCAGCAGCCTAAACCTAATATACCAGGATACAATCCGCGGGATGGGGTTAGACCCAACACAAATTCGCCATAGCAATACTACCTTTAAAGGAGTAACGCCAGGCCCAGGGGCTCGTTGTACGGGCTCCCTCCTACTACAAGTCATATTCGGCTCCCCCGATAACTTCCGTAGCGAGCATTTAACCTTCCACATCGCTCCCTTTCAAAGTGGCTATCAAGCACTGCCTGGGTGCGAAGCTTTCGCTCGCTTTAATGCAATACCACACTATGCCTCCCTCACACTCAAGATGCCCGGTCCACGCGGCATCATTTCAGTGCGCGGAAATATCAAGCGATCTCTGCGCACCGAAGAGAGTGAGTCTGCCTTGGAAGCCACACACTAAAGGCGCTCGGACTAGCCAAAGCGCCCCATAGGTCGTCAAGACCTCAGACACAACTAATCGAGTCCGACGCCGCTACATATACCGAATAAATGGTCACACCCCTATTTACAAGGGGCTCAACGCGCGCAGACATGTGGCCATTCCTCCTCATCTTGAATTATGCATAGTTTCTTTAATTATCTTTTTGCACGACAACCTTTTTCACCTAAATTCCTCTCTTTTACAGACGATCATCATGCCACACCCGTCCAGGATACGGCACAACGGAGACACAGGCGCAGACGTGCAACGGGGACCCGCTCCAAGGATTCTTTTTAGATTAAGACCCTGCGTAAACCTTTTTTACTGTCTCTTGTTGATACATATCCACCGTTGAGAAGGATGCTGACATCTTGGCATGTGGCCACGCGAGACCAATGCACGTACCTTGACATAAGGGACTTCTTACGAAGGCCATTATTTAGGCCCGGTTTATACCACAAAGACCGAATACCTTAGGGAGTGTTCGGCGTCGCGAGTTTGGCCCTATATGCATCAGCTCCGAATCATTGTCTTTGGTCAAATGTTGGGTTTGCCCGGCTCCTGTGTTTTGGTGCCTTACGTTCCGCTTTACCGGCTAAGGTAGCACCAGGAGAACTACTGCGATTGTGCCCTGGTTCATCCGGACGAGCACCTCAGTAGAGAAAGCCGAAAACTAACTGTCATGATCTAGCGCGAGACTGGTCAACCACTCGATGACCTATGGGAATGTTAGAATTCCTCCGCCTTAACGAAGGGCCGCTTTCCGGCCAGGCATATACGCACCCCGGGATCGGGAGAGTGTGGAGCCACCAGGGGCTATCTAGTAGCCCCACTGTCAAACTCCTATGGCTAAGTGAAAGTGTTAAAGCATTATAGTCCGGTTGCCTCGCTTGCTCTGCTATCACCTCCTTAATAGACCAAGACGTTGGGTTAAGTGTGAACGCGTGGGGGTTGAAGCTGACGACTGCAATCTTTCAGGTTATACACATGTATACATAAACGGCCGCCCAGGAGGCATCACATTACTTTCAGGAAAAAGTACAAAAGTAGCCTTATGAAAATTTATAAAAGCATTTCGCTTACAATGAGATTACATGTCACTCAAACATAATATTTTTTGAGCACTGGGTCTCTATCAAACAAGCACCCTCAAGAACTTCCTCAAAGTAGTGCTTAGTAGCCCTTCGACCTATGGCCGAATCCTGTGTTGCAACAGTGGTAGCATCCATCTCTGCCCAGTATGCTTTAGCATGGGCAAAGGCCATTCGTGCGCCTTCTATGCACGCCGACCTCTTCATCGCATTTATGTGCAGCACCACGTCAAGGAACTGCTGCACCAAGCTGAAATAGCTGCTCGGTTTCGACCTTCCCGGCCATAGCTGATCCACAACAGACCTCATGGAGAGTCCGCACAACCTATTTAGTTCGGCCCATTCGGCTAATTGGTCCGTCAATGAAAGCGGACGCTCAGGAGAAAGGAATTGTTTCCAAAACAGTTGGTCTACTTCACGGTCCATCTGACTCTGGAAGTATTTGGCCGCATCGGTAGCGCTCGCCGCAAAAATATACACATCCTCCGAACTCCACAGCCGATCCAGAGGGGCATACCGTGGATCTCCGAACTTCCTCTGCAGCATAAAGGATTTCCCGGCTACAATATCCCCGGCTTCCTGTAGCTCCTCCTTCTTTGCCCTTATAGCAGAGCGGAGGTCTTTTCCCGTTGCAGCAGCCTTCTCAAGGTTCGATGCCTTTGCCTGGTTTTCCTTTTCAAGAGCCCGGCAACGGTCGACGGCGGCTTTTAATTCTACGGCCATATTGGCCAACTTATCCCGACTCTCGCCATGCGCGGCCTTGTCGGCTCGCAACTCTTCGGCCGCCTTCAAAGCAGCTGCATTACCCAATCTCGCTTTTTCCTTGGCTCGGGCAAGTTCCGCCCGCAAGGCTTCAACAATGGCAGCTCCATCTGCAGTAATAACATGTTAAATATACTGGCTTCATGCTGCTCTTACTATGCGGCGTTTACCAGATAATAACACCTACCCTGCGCCTCGTCAAGCCTTTTGTTAACAAGCTCGATGTCGGTGTCTGCTGCATCCAACTGTCGTTTTAAATGGGCAAACTCGCTAGTCCGGCTAGCCACCGGAGCTTCCATCACCTGCTCATAAAAGCAGTATGGTTACTACCTGGGATTATGATCCTCTGATCGTTGTTGTTCCCAACGACAACCAGAGTCTCAGGGGCTACTATCTACACAGGGCACACTTAGCATGTGCAGGACTATCATACATTATTTTACGTACCTCAAAACCTGTTAGTAGACTAATAAAAGCTTTATGCAATCCGCTTTCGGCGGACGAGATTCTCTCCATCACCGTATTCATCAGCACATGGTGTTCATCTGAGATGTCCGCTCGCCCCACCAACTCCCTCAGAACATCCGACCGTACACTAGACGGTGCCGGACTCGTTTACCTGCTCTCTTCGGGAGCCGGACATGGGAAGCTTCAGGGGTCGACGGAATTATCTTCTGGCCTCACCAGACCCGGAGAGGCCCTCCGCGACGACACTTCAGGATCGCCCGCTTCCGGAGCGGAGGAGTCCGGAGGAGGCGTTTCGCTCTCCATCATCTCCGGAAGAAGATCCCCCGAAGACGAGCTCATCTGAGAGGGGCTAAGGCCCGAACTGCAAAGATATATGCAGTGGTTATTTTCTCAGAAGAAAAGACGACATATCTGTACTATTAAAGTACTTTGGGTCACTTACGACTCGAGGGAGAATTGATCCCCCCGGACTTTGTGCAGCAATCGCACCCCCCGGGGTAGGACCCTCTATGGGAGACTTCTTCTCCCGTTTGGAAGCTTCAGCTTCTGAATCCCCGGACTCAATCCTTTTCCTCTTCTGATCACCTTCCTTCATGGATACGCTCGCTCCCTTGTCTAGAGCAGCCAGCGTTGGGGGCCCGCGACCGCCCGCATTTTCCTTCAAGGGCTCCGGGTAGGGTGCGGTCTGGAGCATCTTTTCCAATATCGGATTTTCCAAACCCTCAGGGAGGGGGGCCGAGCACCGAATCAACTTTGCCTTCGTTAGCCAGTCTTGGTCAAAAAGCAAACTCTCGGAAATAACTTTGCATCAAAGGAGAGGTAGTACGCTCGGTCGGAAGTCGCTTTACCTGTTCGGCGGCGCGGTTGCTACTCAGGCCCGCGTCCTCGGTGATTTCCAGACACTCCACTTGAGGTCCGAAGAACGACTTGTACATCTCCTCGTGCATCAGGCCGAGGAAATTTTGAATGGCGCGCGGTCCCTCGGGATTGAACTCCCACAAGCGAAGAGGCTGGCATTTGCAAGGCTGGACTTGATGAACCAGCATAACTTGTGTTACCGCAACCAAACTGAAATCTCCATTAAAGAGATCTTGAATGCGGCTTTGCAGTATAGGCACGTCCTTGGACGGACCCCAGCTCAATCCTCTGCTAATCCATGACATCAGCGGTGGTGGAGGGCCCGGGCGGAAGACAGGGGCGGCCGCCCACTTGGCACTTCTAGGAGCCGTGATGTAGAACCACTCCTGTTGCCATAATTCAGACACCTCTGGAATGGAACCTTTGGGCCATGCAGCTCCCGTCATCTTGTGTATTGAGGCGCCTCCACACTCCGCATGTTGCCCCTCGATCATCTTCGGTTTTACTTCAAAGGTCTTGAGCCATAGGCCAAAGTGAGGGGTAACCCGGAGGAAGGCCTCGCACACAACAATAAATGTCGTGATATGAAGAAAGGAGTCCAGAGCTAGATCATGGAAATCTAGCCCGTAGTAAAACATCAAGCCCCTGACAAAAGGATCCAATGCAAGGCGTAGACCTCGGAGGAAGTGGGAGACGAACACGATGCTCTCGTTGGGTTCGGGGGAGGGGACGGCCTGCCCCCGGGGAGGCAGCCGATGCAGAATCTCGGTGGTCAGATATCTGGCCTCCCTCAACTTTTTGACGTCTTCTTCCGTGATGGAAGAAGGCACCCATCGGCCTTGAAGGCTAGATCCGGACATGACTGAAGGTTCAGAGCACCTGACCTGAACTTCGGGCGTTTGAGCTTGAGGTGGGGGAAGGATTCGACTGAGCACAGGAGGGAAAAATAAAAGGCCTCATCCCTTTATAAAGAGGGTGGATATCGAGCGTCCTCTCCGTGTCCGTTTGGAATTGCCTATGATCTAGGAGTCCTAGAAGCGGTTGGGTTACCCATGCCCGTATTGATGGGAATCTCAGAATAAGGGGACACGATCTCTGCTTTGACAAGACGTGCCAAGGAAACCGCCTCGCATAATGCGATGAGGTGGGATAATGAAACGACTTGGATAAAGGCTTGGCCGTGGTGTGTCATGCTATGGAATACGTCAGCAGATAAGATTTGTGTAAATATTGTTCTCTTTATGGCAATATGTGGAAAACTTATTTTGCAGAGCTGGACACTATTTTTGTGTTTAAAATCTTCTATAAAGTACTTGGAGGAGGAACCCACCTTGCAATGCCGAAGACAATCTGCGCGCCGGACTCGTCGTCATTGAAGCCTGGTTCAGGGGCTACTGAGGGAGTCCTGGATTAGGGGGTGTCCGGATGGCCAGACTATACCTTCAGCCGGACTCCTAGACTATGAAGATACAAGATTGAAGACTCCGTCCCATGTCCGAAAGGGACTTTCCTTGGCGTGGAAGCCAAGTTTGGCAATACGGATGTTCAGATCTCCTACCATTGTAACCGACTCTATGTAACCCTAACCCTCTCCGGTGTCTATATAAACCGGGGGGTTTTAGTCCGTAGGACAACATACACATCAACAATCATATCATAGGCTAGCTTCTAGGGTTTAGCCCCTCTGATCTCGTGGTAGATCTACTCTTGTACTACCCATATCATCAATATTAATCAAGCAGGACGTAGGGTTTTACCTCCATCAAGAGGGCCCGAACCTGGGTAAAACTTTGTGTCCCTTGCCTCCTGTTACCATCCGGGCTAGACGCACAGTTCGGGACCCCATACCCGAGATCCGCCGGTCTTGACACCGACAGCCGCCAACACATAACCTACAAACACCAGAAACTAGTTGCAACTCCTGGAAAGAGGACGAGAGGGGTCCGTAAGTCGAGCGGGGTCATATTTCAGGGCCCAATGTGTGGTAGTAGCTGAATCTTAAATCACGCATACAGATCTTAGTTCTTATGGACGGTCTCAATGAAACAACCCACCATGTACTCCTACATGGCCTCTCATCGATACCTTTATCAAATCATGTTCAAAACATCCCTCACATTACCGACATAATCATTTCATTCTAGCCCATCACCCAGATGAACCAGACCTGACACAACTCTAAGCATAGCAGGCATAGCAAGGTAGGAAACACATACATGGCTCAATCAACTCCTACACATGCTAGTGGGTTTCATCTAGTTACTGTGGCAATGACAGGTCATGCAGAGGATAAGGGTTCAACTACCGTAGCACACAGCAGTTTGAATCACGTTGTCTTAATGCAGTAAACAAGAGCAAAAGCGAGAACATGGGTTTGTATCGGAATGATCAATGGGTTGCTTGCCTGATGTAGTGGTAGTAGGGTACTGCCCTTCAGACGGATACTCGGGGTTATCCTCAGAGGCAAAACCTACCACGAAAGACACACCAAACATAATCAACACATGACAATATGCAACAATATGATGCATGCTATGACATGGCAAAATGGAAGTGTCTTGGCCTAATGTAAGCTAAAACAGAAAGGAATGAGCTCATTTGAATCAAAGATTCAAATGTTAGCTCATTAAACATAGCCTTATTAGTGCATTATCAGGGGGGAGTCAACCTGGGCCCACGCGTCAGTCCACAGTCAAAAGGGGTCAAACTCACCGGCGTTTAGCCGCCGGCGAGGCCAGACGCGGCGGAGGGCTCGGGTTTTGCACTCTGGCGACCAAAAGGACGGCGGAGACCATCTACGTGATGCGGGGAGTGAGCCGCGTCGAGTGGTGGCAGTAGGTGGAGCTGGGGTGGCCGGAGACGACGGCGGCGAGCACGTCCGTGGCGGCCGGAGTTCGGGGCAGGTTGAACTAGTCGCTAGCAGGCACGGCGAGGGGCGTGCGGGGGTGCTACGGGCTCCTGCGAGTGCGTTGAAGATGAAGGCGTGCTCGGTTGCGACCCAACGTGGCTGTGGCCACGATGGCGACGTGCGGTGGCGGCGACGAGCTTCGGCTTCGATGGCCATCGTGGTTAGAAGACGCGGACGAGCGAGGGGAGAGGGGCAAACGGGTCATTAGCTCACTGCGGTTGCAGGGGAGCGGACAGTGAGCTCGGGGAAGAGCTGGAGCGAGCGGGGCGGCGAGGGGGATCTCCGGCGACCGAGGTTGAAGACGAGCTCAGTGCAGCGTCTCCGGGGCGAGCGAGCGGCCGCGGGCGCCGGCACGCGCTTCTCGTCCTCCTGGCGAGAGGAGGAGGACGACTGGCAGGAGCCAGTGGACTGGGCCGAGCCGGTGGGCCAAGTGGGCTGCGCCAGGTAAGTCTTTGTTCTCTCTCTCCTTTTCTGTTTTTTGTTTATTCTATTATTTCTGTAACTTCATGGCTTTATTAAAAATGCCAGGGCATTTCCAAAAATCATAAAATTAATCATGGCCATTGTTTAGAATATATCCAACAGCAAACATTTTAGTTTATGATTATTTGAGCATTTAAAATATTTTATAGCATTTGAATGCCCAAATGCAAATACTATAAGAATTAATCCAATGACCTTAAGATGTCCTAGAAAAATGTGCACCATTTTTGTCAAAGGTTTTAACCCAAAACAAAAAGGGTGGGCTTTTTAGTAGGGCATTTCAGGTTCATTGAAAAAGTTTTTAGTAAACCCTAGTTGTTCCAGGGGGGGTGCTGGGGGTTCTGTCATCCCCATTTCAAATTTAAGATAAATTTAAACATGATGCACACTCTAATGCTTGAACTAGCTAGGGTGTGACAACTCACCCCCACTCAAAAGACTCTCGTCCCGAGATTTAGGATCCTCGGGGAAGAAGGTGGGGTACTCGAGTCGAAGACGATCCTCCCTTTCCCAAGTGGCTTCTTTCTCAGAATGGTGTGACCATTGAACCTTGAGAAACTTGATATTATGGTATCGAGTGGTACGCTCGGCTTGATCAAGGATACGAATGGGATATTCCCGATATGAGAGGTTATCTTGTAGATCAAGCGTTTCGTGGTTCACTCCACGGATAGGATCCGCGAAGCAACGCCTGAGTTGAGAAACATGGAAGACATCATGAACTCTGGAAAGATGCGAAGGTAGTTCCAATTGGTAGGCAACTTCTCCTCGTTTGGCAAGAATGCGAAAGGGTCCGATGTAACGAGGAGCCAATTTGCCTTTGATACCGAAACGATGGGTTCCCTTTAACAGAGTAACCCGAAGGTAAGCCTTCTCGCTGACTTCATAAGTCATGAGTTTATGTTTACGATCATATTGGCTCTTTTGACGAGATTGGGCCGTTTTCAATTTCTCACGAATAACGCGAACCTGCTCTTCTGCTTCCTGAATCATATCCGGGCCAAAGAGTTGTCTTTCCTCGGTTTCTGACCAGTTAAGAGGAGTTCGACATTTTCGTCCATAGAGAACTTTGAAAGGAGCTTTGCCCAAGCTAGCTTGATAACTATTGTTATAAGCAAACTCCGCGAATGGAAGACATTTCTCCCAACCCATTCCGAATGAGATGACAGAAGCTCGGAGCATATCTTCCAGAATTTGATTGACTCGCTCTACTTTACCACTTTATTGAGGATGGAAGGCGGTGCTAAAAGAGAGACGAGTTCCCATAGCATTTTGGAAACTTTCCCAAAATCGAGAGGTGAAGAGACTCCCACGGTCTGAGTTAATTTCCAATGGGACACCATGAAGAGACACTATTTGGGAGATGTATAAGTCAGCTAGCTGGCTAGAGGTGATACTCTCACGAACAGGTAGGAAATGGGCTACTTTGGAAAGACGGTCGATCACGACGAAGATGGCATTATTCCCTCTCTCGGTCTTGGGAAACCCAGTGATGAAATCCATACTGATTTTATCCCATTTCCACTCAGGAATAGCCAAAGGTTGAAGGGTGCCAGCAGGCGTTGATGCTCTGCTTTAACACGATGACAAACATCGCAATTAGCAATGTATTGAGCGATTTCTCTCTTCATCCTAGTCCACCAAAACCTGTGGCGTAGGTCTTGATACATTTTAGTACTACCGGGATGAATGGTGAGAGGGGATTCATGAGCTTCCTTAAGAATCAACTGGCGTAGATGTTGTTTCTTGGGAACCACCAAGAGGTTTTTGAAGAAGACAACACCTCGCTCATCCATGGAAAAACATTTAGCAACTCCGCTAGCAATGTTTTCCTTAATCCAGAATATGCCCTTATCACGCTTCTGGGCAGCTATGATTTGATCTGTAAGGTTAGGCTTCGCCACCAGGGTGGATAGGAATCCTCGAGGAACAATGTGAAGATTAATATTACGAAATTCCTCATGGAGAAGTGGTTGACTTTGTTGTAACATCAGATTGTTACAATAGGACTTACGACTTAGTGCATCAGCCATGACATTGGCTTTGCCCGGGGTGTAAGTTATTCCTAAGTCGTAATCCGAGATCAACTCGACCCAACGTCGTTGCCTAATATTCAAATCCGGTTGGGTGAAGATATATTTCAAGCTTTGGTGATCGGTGAAGATCTCGCAATGATTATCGAGGAGCTAATGTCGCCAAGTTTTGAGTGCATGGACTACAGCTGCAAGCTCTAGATCATGTGTGGAGTAGTTTTCCTCATGTGGGTGTAATTGCCGTGAAGCATAGGCAATTACTTGACGGTCTTGCATGAGTATGCAACCTAGTCCTTGTCGCGAGGGGTCGCAATAGATAATAAAGTCCTTGGAGAAATCTGGTGGTACCAATACGGGAGCAGATGTCAGGCGTCTTTTCAGTTCCTGAAAGCTGAACTCGCACTGTGGGGTCCACTCGAACTTTTTATCTTTCTTGAGGAGTTCAGTTAGAGTTTTAGCAACCTTGGAGAAATTCTCTACGAAGCGGCGACAATAGCTCGCTAAGCCAAGGAAGCTCCAAACTTGCTTGACTGTCTTAGGTGGAGTCCAATCAAGGACGGCTTGAACTCGCTCGGGGTTGACAGCAATACCCTTACCAGAGATTACATGACCTAGATATGTCACTTCTGGCAACCAAAATTCACACTTGGAGAATTTGGCATAAAGGCGATGCTCTCGAAGTTTCGTCAATACCAGCCTTAGATGTTCGGCATGTTCCTCTTCATTCTTGGTGTAGATGATTATGTCATCAAGGTAAACTATGACGAATTTATCCAAATACTCCATGAAGACCGAGTTCATTAACAGAGAGAAGGTGGCTGGGGCATTGGTTAAACCGAAGGACATAACGGTGTACTCGTATTGGCCATAACGAGTAACAAAGGCCGTTTTGGGAATGTCCCCGTTTCTGATTTTGATTTGATGGTAGCCCAACCTCAAATCCATCTTGGAAAAGACTGAGGATCCAGCGAGATGATCATACAGATCGTTGATCCTGGGAAGCGGATACTTGTTCTTGATAGTGACCAAGTTGACAGGTCGGTAATCTACAACCATCCGATCCGTTCCATCCTTCTTTTTGACGAAGAGGACGGGCCAAGCCCAAGGAGAGGAACTAGGACGGATGAAACCCTTTCTCAAGGACTCGTCGAGTTGGTTCTTAAGCTCGGCTAGTTCTAAGGGTGCCATCTTATAGGGTCTCCTAGAAATTGGAACGGTTCCTGGAACAAGGTCTATCACAAACTCGACATCCCTGTCAGGTGGAACACCTGGCAGTTCTTCTGGAAAGACATCCGGAAAGTCCCGGACTACCGGAATATCCTCAAGGTCTGGAAGGGGGTTGGCATTTAGGGAGTAAAGCTGGCGCTTGGCCACTCGAGTTAGGACATTGACCGTCTTGCCCGATGGGTGAGTAAGTTGAACGGTTCTAGTGGCACAATCAATCTTAGCATAATGAGCTGACATCCAGTCCATACCCAAGATGATGTTTATGTCCGAGGACTTGAGAGCTATTAAGCATGCAAGGAAGACAAGTCTATCGACAAGAATTTCGTTCCCATGGCTTACTCTAGAAGTTTGCCATTTGGAACCCGGAGTTTGAATTACCATGGAAGTGGGCATGTCATAGAATGTCGTGTTATGCAATCGAGCATAGTTCTCGGATATGAATGAATGAGATGCTCCAGTATCGAAAAGAACAGATGCCGGATGGAAATTAACAAGGAGCGTACCAAGGATGACTTTCGGATCCTCATGAGCCTCCTCGGCTAAGACATAGTTGACATGGCCACGAGCAGTGGTGACCGGCTTGGCGTAGAATGTCTTTCCCACTGGCTTACCACGGCCAACGGACTTTCCAGACTGATTGGGGTTGTTTTTCTGGGGACACTCTCGGCTATAGTGACCCGGCTCTCCACACTTGAAACACGTCACAACATTGGGACGTGGAGCAGCATTAGCAGCGGGGCCACCATAGGGCTTGGGCGGTGCAAACTGCTGGTTGGGACGAGGCGCCTCAAAGGATGGCCTCGGAATGAACCTGGGTGGCAGTGCCGTGCTTGGAATCCACACCCGGCGCTTCTGAGATCCAGAGCCAGATGAAGAGCCAAAATCACGTGAGTGCTTGCGTGAAGCGTCATGGTCAGACTGGCCTGACTCAGCACTGATGGCTTTATTGACCAACTTTTGAAAGGAGGTGCACTCATGCAGACGAAGATCACGGCGAAGCTCAGGGCTAATTCCCTTGCGGAACCTTGCCTGCTTCTTAGCGTCGGTAGATACTTCTTTGGGAGCATATCATGCCAGATTCCCAAATTCACGACTATATGCATCCACAGTCAGTCTTCCTTGGGTGAAGTTGCAGAACTCTTCCCTCTTGCGATCTATGAGACCTTCCGAAATGTGATGCTCACAGAAAGCCTCACTGAATTCAGCCCAAGTAGTGATTTGGCCGACCGGGCGCATAGCTTCAAAGTTTTCCCACCAAAGGCTAGCAGGGCCTTCGAGGTGATAGGCAGCATAAGTAACCTTATCGGCTTCGGCTACGTTGGCAGAATGTAGCTTGTGGGTGATGCTGCGAAGCCAGTCATCCGCGTCGAGAGGCTCGACAGAATGGTTAAACTTTGGTGGGTACAGCTTGATAAAGTCATTGATTGACACCAAGTCATTTCGCTGATGGCGTGCAGTGTTCTGCTCAATCCGCTCCAACAATAGGTTAGTCTCACGCTTGTTTCTTTCCACCTCCAGCATCACTTCGGCCAGAGAAGGCGGGTGGGGCAGATTTTCACCCCTAGCTGCACTGGCTCCCCCCTGCTCCGGGGCAGCAGGGTTGCTGCGGGTGTTGACCATCCTAGGAGAAAAACAAGACAACGGTTTAGATAAGGATGGCACAAACTTAGCAAGGAAGTGCAAAATGTAATGGATAACATGGAATGCTAAGATGTTCATTGCACGACATGGTAATATAGAAACTGCCATATATATACCATTGGTCATACACACCATACATAGTTTAGTACAAGCCCATGCTAGAGTACAACTACGGTGAAAGACATTACATCTCATCGAAGGCATTCCAAGCTCCTATACATTATTTGTCTACACCTCCGGAATTGATTGCTCTTAAGTCATATTCCACAAGTCACGCAGGACAGTGGAGATACAACTACTACAATACTAGTGAAACTACTACTAGCTCAGATGGCTCCGTAGTAATCCTCATAGAAGTCGCCACCAAAACCTGGAAGTGGAACATGATCATCTGGGAACAGACAGTCCTGCGGAACCTGCGGACCAAAGGGACTCGGATGTGGCCTTGGTCCCACAGGTGGTGGCAGACGGGGACCACGAGGAGGGGTGATACCTCCCACATCGCGCCACTCCATACAATCTGGCAATCCAGATCGTACAGGGTACAGATCCCTCAGATCCATGTATCCTGCCTGTACTGCCGGTGCAAACCGAGTCAAAGTGGCCCAGTGATCAGCACGAGAGTTAAAAAGCTCCATACACAAGGCCCGATTTTCACGGTCCTTATCCTCGAGCATCTCGGCAGTAGTGCGGAGTAGTGACTCCTCATGTGTGGGGTCAGCATAGATAGCCTGGAGATACCCTTGCGCTCCCAGAAGTGATGCTGGCATATAACGGAAGTCGGTGTTCCGAAGCAGGCCAGTCCGGACTCGCATGATGGTCATCATGGAATAGGCAGCATCCTGCACATCCATCTCAACAGTAACCCCGAGTCCATAGGAACAATGAAGGGGCTCAGTGGCTCCAGGATAAGAGGGATATATCCTGTCGGTACAGAGATACTGGCTCTGGTTGAAGTCTCTGAACTGCTCTTCGACAGTGTATTCGGGATACCAACAGTAACCCGTCTCGATCATTACCCGGACTAGCATAGCAGTATGACCGGGCACATCGAGGCACCGGGTCAGGCGAACCACTTGGTTTTGAGCACGAGTGGCCATTTGAAAGCACAACCACAATGCAAAGGCATTAGAATTTCTAGGGAAAATTGGACAGCATAACAGCTGTAAATGCTTAGAAAAGGATTTGAGACATCCACAATAGTTTGCAATACCACTCAACAACATCATATCAAGGTTCTGATTCAACTGACAACATACTAAAAGTAGTAGAAACTGTACTGAGGCTTGTAACAACAATCCTATAAGCTACTGCGGATTAGTAATACATGAACCTGATAGAAGAAGAGAGCCTAGTCCTTAACCCACGTTGAATGAGAAGAGAATGACTCAGATCAGAGGTCATAAGGTAAAGGAGTAAAAGAGCCTTACGTTCCCTCCCACAATCAATTCCCCTACATATAGCTAAAGCATTTCTAGACTCGACATCGACCAGTTTGGCTCAATGAACCTACAGGCAGTTCGACTCTGATGCCAACGCTGTCAGGACCCCGATTCCAAGTCACATCGATCTAGCCGGTAACACCTCATATCACATTACGGCCTCACGCACGGTATCCCCATGGGTGTCGCCTTACCATGGCCCGGGACCGTTTGCGCCTTTTGGCTCACGTATATGATAGTGTCGCTAGCATCCATATGACAGAGAACCCGGGCCGACATGGCTAGTCGTGAACCCAAAGCGGCGCAGACCTATGGAGACAGGCATACATGAATCACATCGAGCATGTCGGTCACCATCGAGTGAATCCGAGCTGTAGCACTGGGCTAACAGGACTCCGGGGAACTCGGGCTGTAGCAGGCTAGCCAGGACTCCGGATGTCACCGCGTGACATTTCCCCGAAGGGACAGACATAGGAACAAAGTGAAACACATGCCGGCCAGTCAAGTGTCCTGAGAAGTAGTGCTAGGCTAGCAGGACTCCGGTGAACCGGGCTGTAGCAGACCACTATGGCTCGAGGAACACTAGACTACATTTCCCCATAAGAAAGGCTGCCAAGGATAAACAACTAGATTGTCGGATCCCACTCATACCAGGCATTTCAATCATACACACAATATGCCTGATATGAGTACATACAACATGGCATCACAACAAAACTCTACAACTCAAGTACTTTATTTAAAGGCTCCAGAGAGCCATACATAACATGTTCATACAGATAGGGGTCACATGACCCGACACTCAAGTCATACAAGCATACAAGCACATGCGGAAGCAAATAGTCTGAGTACAGACACCGGAAAGCAAGAAGGCTTCTCGAAGCCTGTCTATCTACATAGGGCCCTCCATGGCCAGGATCACCACCTGGGTGGCTAGTCACTCGTCGACATCAAGGTCTACATAAAACCCATCGGAGGGGGCAGTGTTGTCGTCTGAAAACAGTAATTAAGCAAACATGAGTACAAAGTACTCAGCAAGTCTTACATCAGAACCTACTATACATGCTCATTCTCAAGGAGGTGGTGGGGTTATTGCAGCAAGCCATCTTTGACTCTTGGCTAAGCTATCCTACGGAACTCCACTAGTAAAATAGATTTCGCACATGAGTCCACTACTCACCAACAAAATACTCCACCGGGGATCCTCCCTCGTCATCCTAGCTACGAGAGGGCCATCCTCGGTACTCACACTTATCTTGAGTCTTTTAGTAGTATCCATTAACTTGTCTATGAACTGTATAGGCAACCAAGTAGGCCTTTACCGCGGACGCGGCTATTCGAATATTTTATACCCTGCAGGGGTGTACTTCGTCACACATGTTTCCACCACTTAGCGTCTACACACGACATGTGCTCGGCAGACTTCAAGCGAAAACCGATGTGGGTGTAGACCACGACCTGACTAACCTCACAAGTCTCTAGTCCAGGTTTATCACCTATTCAGGTACCATCCGCAAGGAGATCCGGCAGGGGTGTCCTCAACGGCCCCAAACGATGTGTTGAGCCTGGTTCACTTTTGTTGCTATCAATTTTGTTGAGCCTGGTTCACTTTTATTTGAAGTTACTAAAAAATTCAGAATTTTTCAGAAAATAATGAAGAGATTTTTTAGGGTCTCATCGAGCCGAAGCTCGAAGGAAAAGCAAAATGAAGAAGCAGAGAGGCCCAAATATAATCTTCCTCACACCGCGGAGGTTCGGCCGTGTGAATGGCCTTCCGATGATTTCTTGAGAGCAGCCGGGATTTATGATGATTTTTATGAATTGGCTAAGAATGCAGGCCTGATACGTCTCCAACGTATCTATAATTTTTGATTGTTCCATGTTATATTATATTCTGTTTTGGACATTATTGGGCTTTATTATACACTTTTATATTATTTTTGGGACTAACCTATTAACCGGAGGCCCAGCCCAGAATTGATGTTTTTTCCCTATTTTTGGGTTTCACAGAAAAAGAATATCAAACGGAGTCCAAACGGAATGAAACCTTCGGGAATGTGATTTTCGGAACGAACATGATCCAGAGGACTTGGACCCTACGTCACGACATCAACCAGGAGGCCACGAGGTAGGGGGCGCGCCTACCCCCCAGGCGCGCCCTCCACACTCGTGGCCCCCCTGTTGCTCCACCGACGTACTCCTTCCTCCTATATATACCTATGTAGCCCCAAACTACCATATACGGAGCAAAAACCCTAATTCCACCGCCGTAACTTTCTGTATCCATGAGATCCCATCTTGGGGCCTGTTCCGGAGCTCCGCCGGAGGGAGCATCGATCACGGAGGGCTTCTACATCAACACCATAGCCTCTACGATGAGGTGTGAGTAGTTTACCTTAGACCTTCGGGTCCATACTTATTAGCTATATGGCTTCTTCTCTCTTTTTGGATCTCAATACAAAGTTCTCCCCCTCTCTTGTGGACATCTATTCGATGTAATCTTCTTTTGCGGTCTGTTTGTTGAGATCGATGAATTGTGGGTTTATGATCAAGTTTATCTATGAACAATATTTGAATATTCTCTGAATTCTTTTATGTATGATTGGTTATCTTTGCAAGTCACATCGAATTATCAGTTTGGTTTGGCCTACTAGATTGATCTTTCTTGCAATGGGAGAAGTGCTTAGCTTTGGGTTCAATCTTGCGGTGTCCTTTCCCAGTGACAGTAGGGGCAGCAAGGCATGTATTGTATTGTTGCCATCGAGGATAACAAGATGGGTTTTATATCATATTGCATGAGTTTATCCCTCTACATCATGTCATCTTGCTTAAAGTGTAACTCTGTTCTTATGAACTTAATACTCTAGATGCATGCTGGATAGCGGTCGATGTGTGGAGTAATAGTAGTAGATGCAGGCAGGAGTCGGTCTACTTGTCTCGGACGTGATGCCTATATACATGATCATACCTAGATTTTCTCATAACTATGCTCAATTCTGTCAATTGCTCAACAGTAATTTGTTTACCCACCGTGAATACTTATGCTCTCGAGAGAAGCCACTAGTGAAACATATGGCCCCCGGGTCTATCTTCCATGGTATTAATCTTCCAATACTTAGTTATTTCCTTTGCCTTCTATTTTACTTTGCATCTTTATCATAAAAATACCAAAAATATTATCTTATCATATCTATCAGATCTCACTCTTGTAAGTGACCGTGTAGGGATTGACAACCCCTTATCGCGTTGGTTGCGAGGATTTATTTGTTTGTGTAGGCGCGAGGGACTCGTGCGTGGCCTCCTACTGGATTGATACCTTGGTTCTCAAAAACTGAGGGAAATACTTACGCTACTGTGCTGCATCACCCTTTCCTCTTCAAGGTAAAACCAACACAAGTGCTCAAGAGGTAGCAAGAAGGATTTCTGGCGCCGTTGCCGCAGAGGTCTACACAAAAGTCAACACACCAAGTACCCATCACAAACCCTTATCTCCCGCATTACATTATTTGCCATTTGCCTCTCGTTTTCCTCTCCCCCACTTCACCCTTACCGTTTTATTCGCCCTCTCTCTCTCTCTCTGTGTGTGTGTGTGTGTGTGTGTGTGTGTGTGTGTCAGGACCCTGATTCCAAGTCACATCGATCTAGCCGATAACACCTCATATCACATTGCGGTCTCATGCACGGTATCCCCACGGGTGTCGCCTTACCATGGCCCGGGACCGTTTGCGCCTTTTGGCTCACGTATATGATAGTGTCGCTAGCATCCATATGACAGAGAACCCGGGCCGACATGGCTAGTCGTGAACCCAAAGCGGCGCAGACCTATGGAGACAGACATACATGAATCACATCGAGCATGTCGGTCACCAGCGAGTGAATCCGGGTTGTAGCACTGGGCTAACAGGACTCCGGGGAACCCAGGCTGTAGCAGGCTAGGCAGGACTCCGGATGTCACCGCGTGACATTTCCCCGAAGGGACAGACATAGGAACAAAGTGAAACACATGCCGGCCAGTCAAGTGTCCTGAGCAGTAGTGCTGGGCTAGCAGGACTCCGGTGAACCGGGCTATAGCGGACTACTATGGCTCGAGGAACACTAGACTACATTTCCCCATAAGAAAGGCTGCCAAGGATAAACAACTAGATTATCGGATCCCACTCATACCAAGCAGTTCAATCATACACACAATATGCTTGATATGAGTACATACAAGATGGCATCACAACAAAACTCTACAACTCAAGTACTTTATTTAAAGGCTCCAGAGAGCCATACATAACATGTTCATACAGATAGGGGTCACATGACCCGACACTCAAGTCATACAAGCATACAAGCACATGCGGAAGCAAATAGTCTGAGTACAGACACTAGAAAGCAAGAAGGCTTCTCGAAGACTGTCTATCTACATAGGCCCCTCCATGGCCAGGATCACCACCTGGGTGGCTAGTCACTCGTGGACATCAAGGTCTACATAAAACCCATCGGAGGGGGCAGTGTTGTCGTCTGAAAACAGTAATTAAGCAAACATGAGTACAAAGTACTCAGCAAGTCTTACATCAGAACCTACTATACATGCTCATTCTCAAGAAGGTGGTGGGGTTATTGCAGCAAGCCAGCTTTGATTCTTGGCTAAGCTATCCTACGGAACTCCACTAGTAAAATAGTTTTCGCACACGAGTCCACTACTCACCAACACAATACTCCACCGGGGATCCTCCTTCGTCGTCCTACGAGAGGGCCATCCTCGGTACTCACACTTATCTTGAGTCTTTTAGTAGTATCCATTAACTTTTCTATGACTGTATAGGCAACCAAGTAGTCCTTTACCGCGGACGCGGCTATTCGAATAGTTTTATACCCTACAGGGGTGTACTTCGTCACACATGTTTCCAACACTTAGCGTCTGCACACGACATGTGCTCGACAGACTTCAAGCGAAAACCGACGTGGGTGTAGACCACGACCTGACTAACCTCACAAGTCTCTAGTCCAGGTTTATCGCCTATTCAGGTACCATCCGCAAGGAGATCCGGCCGGGGTGTCCTCAGCGGCCCCAAACGATGTGTGCAGGGTTCCCGAGACACCAAACGGGTGACTCGGTACACCGTGCCACGGTGTATCTACCGCATCATATCCCACCAACACATAACCTACAAACACCAGAAACTAGTTGCAACTCCTGGACAGAGGACGAGAGGGGTCCGTAAGTCGAGCAGGGTCATATTTCAGGGCGCAATGTGTGGTAGTAGCTAAATCTTAAATCATGCATACAGATCTCGGTTCTTATGGACGGTCTCAATGAAACAACCCACCATGTACTCCTACATGGCCTCTCATCGATACCTTTATCAAATCATGTTCAACACATCCCTCACATTACCGACATAATCATTTCACTCTAGCCCATCACCTAGATGAACCAGACCTGACACAACTCTAAGCATAGTAGGCATAGCAAGGTAGGAAACACATACATGGCTCAATCAACTCCTACACATGCTAGTGGGTTTCATCTAGTTACTGTGGCAATGGCAGGTCATGCAGAGGATAAGGGTTCAACTACCGTAGCACACAGCAGTTTGAATCGCGTTGTCTTAATGCAGTAAACAAGAGTAGAAGCGAGAACATGGGTTTGTATCGGAATGATCAATGGGTTGCTTGCCTGATGTAGTGGTAGTAGGGTACTGCCCTTCAGACGGATACTCGGGGTTATCCTCGGAGGCAGAATCTACCACGAAAGACACACCGAACATAATCAACACATGACAATATGCAACAATATGATGCATGCTATGACATGGCAAAATGGAAGTGTCTTGGCCTAATGTAAGCTAAAACAGAAAGGAATGAGCTCATTTGAATCAAAGATTCAAATGTTAGCTCATTAAACATAGCCTTATTAGTGCATTATCTTATTCTGCTTAAACAGCAAGGTTAACTTGTTTTGTAATGCATGAAACCATTACAGATGGATAGATTGAATTTTTCTGATCATTTTTCACATATAAATTGTTTGATTTGGAGCTATGGTTGATTTTCTATGATTTTTAGAAGTTTTGGCTATTTTCTGGAATTTCCTATATAAGAATAATTCCAGTAATTGAATCAATGCGTCAGCATGACATAGGTGTGACGTCAGTGGGTCAACTGGGTCGGCCAGGTCAAACCTGGCTGGTGGGCCCTGTCTGTCAGTGGCTCAGCTAATTAACAGGATTAAATTAGTACTAATTAACTATCAGTGGGGCCTGAGCCCACATGTCGGTGACTAAACTAATTAAAATTAGTTAACTGTAATCCTAATCTAATTAGCAGACCGGCCCCACCTGTCATAGGTTCAGGGGGGAGTCAACCTGGGCCCACGCGTTAGTCCATGGTCAAAAGGGGTCAAACTCGCCGGCGTTTAGCCGCCGACGAGGCCAGACGCGGCGGAGGGCTCGGGTTTTGCACTCCGGCGACCAAAAGGACGGCGGAGACCATCTACGTGATGCGGGGAGTGAGCCGCGTCGAGTCGTGGCAGTAGGTGGAGGTGGGCTGGCCGGAGACGATGGCGGCGAGCACGTCCACGGTGGCCGGAGTTTGGGCGAGGTTGAACTAGTCGCTAGCAGGCACGGCGAGGGGCGTGCGGGGGTGCTACGGGCTCCTGCGAGTGCGTTGAAGACGAAGGCATGCTCGGTTGCGACCCAACGTGGCTGTGGCCACGACGGCGACGTGCGGTGGTGGCGGCGAGCTTCGGCTCTGATGGCCATGGTGGTTAGAGGACGCGAACGAGCGCGGGGAGAGGGGGAAACGGGTCAGTAGCTCACTGCGGTTGCAGGGGAGCGGACGACGAGCTCGGGGAAGAGCTGGAGCGAGCGGGGCGGCGAGGGGGATCTCCGGCGACCGAGGTTGAAGACGAACTCGGTGCAGCGTCTCCAGGGCGAGCGAGCGCCCGGGGATGGGTCGAGGCGAAGCAGCAGACGACGGCGAAGCTTCTTGGCACGGCGAGGCAACGAGTGGACGGCGGTGGCTACGGTGGAGCTTGTTAGCGGCGATGGTTGCGCTCGGCAGGGAATGGGGAGAGAGCCAGAGAGGGGGAGAGGCCACGGGGAGAGTGGGGAGAATGAGAGGGGGACGTGGGGGAGTGCGTGGCACTCGTAGGTGCGTCCGGGGCGTCGGCGGAAGCAGGAGGTGGCCGGCGTGTGGCTGCAGGCGCCGGCCACGCGCTTCTCGTCCTCCTGGCGAGAGGAGGAGGACGACTGGCAGGAGCCAGTGGACTGGGCCGAGCCGGTGGGCCAAGTGGGCTGCGCCAGGTAAGTCTTTGTTCTCTCTCTCCTTTTCTGTTTTTTTATTTATTCTATTATTTCTGTAACTTCAGGGCTTTATTAAAAATGCCAGGGCATTTCCAAAAATCATAAAATTAATCATGGCCACTGTTTAGAATATATCCAACAGCAAACATTTTAGTTTATGATTATTTGAGCATTTAAAATATTTTATAGCATTTAAATGCCCAAATGCAAATACTATAAGAATTAATCCAATGACCTTAAGATGTCCTAGAAAAATGTGCACCATTTTTGTCAAAGGTTTTAACCCAAAACAAAAAGGGTGGGCTTTTTAGAAGGGCATTTCAGGTTCATTGAAAAAGTTTTTAGTAAACCCTAGTTGTTTCAGGGGGGTGCTGGGGGTTCTGTCATCCCCATTTCAAATTTAAGAGAAATTTAAACATGATGCACACTCTAATGCTTGAACTAGCTAAGGTGTGACTCTCTCTCTCTCTCTCTCTCTCTCTCTCTCTCTCTCTCTCTCTCTCCGTCCTCCCGCTCTTTCTCTATTTGCCTCCTTTTGCCCCTTGCACTTTCTGCCGTTATGTCTGAAATTGGGTAAATTATTGTTGATATGGACAATAATAATATCATGAAAAATTCTGATGCACATGCTGAAGAACCCCCTATCTTACATACAAAAAATTCCGTATTGGTAGTGGTAATATTATTGGAAAAGGAGTTATCCAAGATTTCTTTACTTGTGCCGCTGCTTTGCCTTCTATGGGTAGTTCTATCCTTCATAGAACTAGTAGTCTTGCGGATGCTATTGCCATGCTTTTAGTTGAACTTTAAAGGCAATTCATCCACATGCACCCTTGCATACAAAGGATTTTCCTAGAATTTTGCAATATTGAGCATTCTTCTGTTAAGTGTGTCGCTACTATCTTTTTGGCTCATGAGTTTAGATTCATAATAAAAGAGGCCAAAAAAATCTTTGCGCATTATAGGGTGGACGCTTGTCGTCCTCCCATAGAGGCTATCATTTTTGATCAACAAGAAATAATGTGTTTTCAATCTCTAGACTATGTTGCTTTCAATGAAAATCTTAGAAAAAGGGTGCCTAGCAATGTTCTAGTTGATAGAATTGCTGAACTTAATGACGATTTGGCTATTAGAAATAATGAACTAGGATGTTCTCTCGAGTATAGGCTCACAAAGTTCTGTCAAAAGAATGCTTACAATGATGAATTGGTTGTGCAATACGAAGGGCCAAGAGAGGAACCTATACCTCCCAAAGTTGATCTTGGGGACTTTTTGAAGGAAATATGCCCTAGAGGCAATAATAAAGTATTATTTATTTACTTATATCATGATAAATGTTTATTATTCATGCTAGAATTGTATTAACCGGAAACATGATACATGTGTAATACATAGACAAACAGATTGTCACTAGTATGCCTCTACTTCACTAGCTCGTTGATCAAAGATGGTTATGTTTCCTAGCCATAGACAAAGAGTTGTCATTTGATTAACGGGATCACATCATTAGGAGAATGATGTGATTGACTTGACCCATGCCGTTAGCATAGCACTTGATCGTTTAGCTTATTGCTATTGCTTTCTTCATGACTTATACATGTTCCTATGACTATGAGATTATGCAGCTCCCGTTTACCGGAGGAACACTGTGTGTGCTACCAAACATCACAACGTAACTGGGTGATTATAAAGGTGCTCTACAGGTGTCTCCGAAGGTACCTGTTGGGTTGGCATATTTCGAGATTAGGATTTATCACTCCGATTGTTGGAGAGGTATCTCTGGGCCCACTCGGTAATGCACATCACTATAAGCCTTGCAAGCATTGCAACTAATGAGTTAGTTGCTGGATGATGTATTACGGAACGAGTAAATAGACTTGCCGATAACGAGATTGAACTAGGTATTGAGATAACGACGATCGAATCTCGGGCAAGTAACATACCGATGACAAAGGGAACAACGTATGTTGTTATGCGGTTTGACCGATAAAGATCTCCGTAGAATATGTAGGAGCCAATATGAGCATCCAGGTTCCGCTATTGGTTTTTGACCGGAGACGTGTCTCGGTCATGTCTACATAGTTCTCGAACCCGTAGGGTCCGCACGCTTAAAGTTCGATGCCGGTTATATTATGAGTTTATGTGTTTTGATGTACCGAAGGAGTTCGGAGTCCCGGATGAGATCGGGGACATGACGAGGATTCTCAAAATGGTCGAGACGTAAAGATCGATATATTGGACGACTATATTCGGACATCGGAAAGGTTCCGAGTGATTCGGGTATTTTCGGGAGTACCGGGGAGTTACGGGAATTCGTATTGGGCCTTAATGGGCCATACGGGAAAGGAGAGAAAGGCCTCAAAGGGTGGCCGCACCCCTCCCCATGGGCTGGTCCGAATTGGACTAGGGAGGGGGGCACCCCCTTCCTTCCTTCTCCTTTTCCCTTCCCTTTCCTTCCCTCTTACTCCTACTACTTGGAAGGGCTCCTAGTTCTACTAGGAAAGGGGGAATCCTACTCCCGGTGGGAGTAGGACTCCCCTAGGGCGTGCCATAGAGAGGGCCGACCCTCCCCCTCCTCCACTCCTTTATATACGGGGGCAGGGGGCACCCCAAAGACACAACAATTGATCCCTTGGATCTCTTAGCCGTGTGCAGTGCCCCCTCCACCATAATCCACCTCGGTCATATCGTAGCGGTGCTTAGGCGAAGCCCTGCGTCGGTAGAACATCATCATCATCGTCACCATGCTATCGTGCTGACGAAACTCTCCCTCAACACTCAGCTGGATCGGAGTTCGAGGGACGTCATCGAGTTGAACGTGTGCAGAACTCGGAGGTGTCGTGCGTTCGGTACTTGATCGGTCGGATCGTGAAGATGTACGACTACATCAACCGCATTGTGCTAACGCTTCCGCTTTCGGTCTACGAGGGTACGTAGACAACACTCTTCCCTCTTGTTGCTATGCATCACCATAATCTTGCGTGTGCGTAGGAATTTTTGAAATTACTACGTTCCCCAACAGTGGTATCAGAGCCAGGTTTTATGCGTTGATGTAATATGCACGAGTAGAACACAAGTGAGTTGTGGGCAATATAAGTCATGCTGCTTACCAGCATGTCACATTTTGGTTCGGCAGTATTGTTGGATGAAGCGGCCCGGACCGACATTACGCGTACGCTTACGCGAGACTGGTTTTACCGCCGTGCTATGCACACAGGTGACTAGCGGGTGTCAGTTTCTCCAACTTTAGTTGAATCGAGTATGGCTACGCCCGGTCCTTGAGAAGGTTAAAACAGCACTAACTTGACAAACTATCGTTGTTGTTTTAATGCCTAGGTAAGAACGGTTCTTGCTCAGCCCGTAGCAGCCACGTAAAACTTGCAACAACAAAGTAGAGGACGTCTAACTTGTTTTTGCAGGGCATGTTATGATGTGATATGGTCAAGACATGATGAGATATAAGTTGTTGTATGAGATGATCATGTTTTGTTGAAGTTATCGGCAACTGGCAAAAGCCTTATGGTTATCTCTCTATTGCATAAGATGCAAGCGCCAAATAATTGCTTTACTTTATCGCTATGCGATAGCAATAGTTGCAAGAGCAATTGTTGGCGAGACAACCATGTGACGACACATTGATATAGATCAAGATGATGGAGATCATGGTGTCATGCCGGTGACGATGGAGATCATGACGATGCTTTGGAGATGGAGATCAAAGGCACAAGATGATGATGGCCATATCATGTCACATATTTTGATTGCATGTGATGTTTATCTTTTATGCATCTTATTTTGCTTAGTTCGACGGTAGCTTTATAAGATGATCTCTCACTAAATTTCAAGATAAAAAGCGTTCTCCCTGAGTATGCACCGTTGCCAAAGTTCGTCGTGCCCAGACACCACGTGATGATCGGGTGTGATAAGCTCTACGTCCATCTACAACGGGTGCAAGCCAGTTTTGCACACGCAGAATACTCAGGTTAAACTTGACGATCCTAGCATATGTAGATATGGCCTCGGAACACTAAGACCGAAAGGTCGAGCGTGAATCATATAGTAGATATGATCAACATAGTGATGTTCACCATTGAAAACTACTCCATTTTACGTGATGATCGGTTATGGTTTAGTTGATTTGGATCACGTGATCACTTAGATGATTAGAGGGATGTCTATCTAAGTGGGAGTTCTTAAGTAATATGATTAATTGAACTTTAATTTATCATGAACTTAGTCCTGGTAGTATTAGCATATCTATGTTGTAGATCAATAGCTCGCGTTTAGCTCCCCTGTTTTATTTTTGATATGTTCCTAGAGAAAATTAAGTTGAAAAATGTTAGTAGCAATGATGCGGATTGGATCCGTGATCTGAGGATTATCCTCATTGCTGCACAGAAGAATTATGTCTTTGATGCACCGCTAGGTGACAGACCTATTGCAGGAGCAGATGCAGACGTTATGAACGTTTGGCTAGCTCAATATGATGACTACTTGATAGTTTAGTGCACCATGCTTAACAGCTTAGAATCGGTATTTCAAAGACGTTTTTAACGTCATAGACCATATGAGATGTTCCAGGAGTTGAACTTAATATTTCAAGCAAATACCCGAGTTGAGAGATATGAAGTCTCCAACAAGTTCTCTAGCTAAAAGATGGAGGAGAATAGCTCAAGCAGTGAGCATGTGCTCAGATTGTCTGGGTACTACAATCACTTGAATCAAGTGGGAGTTAATCTTCCAGATAAGATAGTGATTGACAGAATTCTCTAGTCACAATCACCAAGTTAGTAGAACTTCGTAATGAACTATAGTATGCAAGGGATGACGAAAACGATTCCCGAGCTTTTCATTATGATGAAATTGATGAAGGTAGAAGTCAAGAAAGAGCATCAAGTGTTGATGGTAGACAAGACCACTAGTCTCAAGAAAAGGGCAAAGGGAAGAAGGGGAACTTCAAGAAGAACGGCAAGCAAGTTGCTGCTCAAGTGAAGAAGCCCAAGTCTGGTCCTAAGCCTGAGACTAAGTGCTTTTACTGCAAAGGGACTGGTCACTGGAAGCGGAACTGCCCCAAGTTTTGGCGGATAAGAAGGATGGCAAAGTGAACAAAGGTATATTTGATATACAGATTATTGATGTGTATTTTACCAGTGTTCGTAGCAACCCCTCGGTATTTGATACTGGTTCAGTTGCTAAGAGTAGTAACTCGAAATGGGAGTTGCAGAATGAACAGAGACTAGTTAAAGGGGAAGTGATGATGTGTGTCGGAAGTGGTTCCAAGATTGATATGATCATCATCGCACACTCCATATACTTTCGGGATTAGTGTTGAACCTAAATAAGTGTTATTTAGTGTTTGCATTGAGCATGAATATGATTTGATCATGTTTATTGTAGTACGGTTATTCATTGAAGTAAGAGTATAAATTGTTGTTCTGTTTACATGAATAAAACCTTATATGGTTACACACCCAATGAAAATGGTTCGTTGGATCTCGATCGTAGTGATACACATATTCATAATATTGAAACCAAAAGATGCAAAGTTAATAATGATAGTGCACCTTATTTGTGGCACTGCCGTTTAGGTCATATTGGTGTAAAGCACATGAAGAAACTCCATGCTGATGGACTTTTGGGATCACTTGATTATGAATCAGTTGATGCTTGCGAACCATGCCTCATGGGCAAGATGACTAAGACTCCGTTCTCCGGAACAATGCATCAAGCAACAGATTTGTTGGAAATCATGCATACTGATGTATGTGGTCCGATGAATATTGAAGCTCGCGGCAAGTATCATTATTTTATGATCTTCACAGATGATTTGAGCAGATATGAGTATATCTACTTGATGAAACAAAAGTCTGAAACATTTGAAAAGTTCAAAGAATTTCAGAGTGAAGTGGAGAATCATCGTAACAAAATAAAATATTGTACGATATGATCGCAGAAGTAAAATATTTGAGTTACGAGTTTGGCCTTCAGTTAAAACAATGTGAAATAGTTTCACTACTCACGCCACCTGGAACACCACAGTGTAATGGTGTGTCTGAACGTCGTAACCGTGCTTTATTAGATATGGTGCGATCTATGATGTCTCTTACTGATTTACCGCTATCGTTTTGGGGTTATGCATTAGAGACAGCTACATTCACGTTAAATAGGGCACCACTAAACCGTTGAGACGACACCATATGAACTATGGTTTGGCAAGAAACCTAAGCTGTCATTTTTTAAAGTTTGAGGTTGCAATGCTTATGTGAAAAAGTTTCAACCTGATAAGCTCAAACCCAAATCGGAGAAGTGCGTCTTCATAGGATACCCAAAAGAAAATGTTGGGTACACCTTCTATCACAGATCCGAAGGCAAGATATTCGTTGCTGAGAATGGATCCTTTCTAGAGAAGGAGTTTCTCTCGAAAGAAGTGAGTGGGAGGAAAGTAGAACTTGATGAGGTAACTGTACCTGCTCCCTTATTGGAAAGTAGTTCATCACAGAAATATGTTCCTGTGACTACTACACCAATTAGTGAGAAAGCTAATGATGATGATCATGTAACTTCAGATCAAGTTGCTACCGAACCTCGTAGGTAAACTAGAGTGATATCTGCACCAGAGTGGTACGGTAATCCTGTTCTGGAGGTCATGTTACATGACCATGACGAGCCTACGAACTATGAGGAAGCGATGATGAGCCCAGATTCCGTGAAATGGCTTGAGGCCATGAAATCTGAGATGAGATCCATGTATGAGAACAAAGTATGGACTTTGATTGACTTGCCCATTGATCGGTGAGCCATTGAGATTAAATGGATCTTCAAGAGGAAGACGGATGCTGATAGTAGTGTTAATATCTACAAAGCTAGGATTGTCGCAAAAAGGTTTTCGACAAGTTCAAGGTGTTGACTACGATGAGAGTTTCTCACTCGTATCTATGCTTAAGTCTGTCCCAATCATGTTAGCAATTGCCGCATTTTATGAAATCTGTCAAATGGATAAAGAAAAATGTATTCCTTAATGGATTTATTAAAGAAGAGTTGTATATGATGCAACCAGAAGGTTTTGTCGATCCAAAGGGAGCTAACAAAGTGTGCAAGCTCCAGCGATCTATTTATGGACTGGTGCAAGCCTCTCGGAGTTGGAATAAGCGCTTTGATAGTGTGATCAAAGCATTTGGTTTTGTACAGACTTTTGGAGAAGCCTGTATTTACAAGAAAGTGAGTGGGAGCTCTGTAGCATTTCTGATATTATATGTGGATGACATATTATTGATTGGAAATGATATAGAATTTCTGGATAGCATAAAGGGATACTTGAATAAGAGTTTTTCAATGAAAGACCTCGGTGAAGCTTCTTACATATTGAGCATCAAGATCTATAGAGATAGATCAAGACGCTTGATAAGTTTTTTCAATGAGTACATACCTTGACAAGATTTTGAAGTAGTTCAAAATGGAACAGTCAAAGAAAGAGTCTTGCATGTGTTACAAGGTGTGAAGTTGAGTAAGACTCAAAACCCGACCACGGCAGAAGATAGAGAGAGAATGAAAGTCATTCCCTATGCCTTGGCCATAGGTTCTATAAAATATGCTATGTTGTGTACCAGATCTATTGTATACCCTACACTATTTTTGGCAAGGGAGTACAATAGTCATCTAGGAGTAGATCACTGGACAGCGGTCAAATTATCCTGAATGGAATAAGGATATGTTTCTCAATTATGGAGGTGACAAAAAGGTTCGTCGTAAAGGGTTACGTCGATGCAAATTTTGACACTGGTCCAGATGACTCTAAATCTCAATATAGATACATATTGAAAGTGGGAACAATTAGCTAGAATAGCTCCGTGCAGAGCATTGTTGACATAGAAATTTGCAAAATACTTACGGATCTGAATGTGGCAGACCCGTTGACTAAACTTCTCTCACAAGCAAAACATGATCACACCTTAGTACTCTTTGGGTGTAAATCACATAGCGGTGTGAACTAGATTATTGACTCTAGTAAACCCTTTGGGTGTTGGTCACATGACGATGTGAACTATGGGTGTTAATCACATGGTGATGTGAACTATTGGTGTGAAATCACATGGCGATGTGAACTAGATTATTGACTCTAGTGCAAGTGGGAGACTGAAGGAAATATGCCCTAGAGGCAATAATAATGTTATTATTTATTTCCTTATATCATGATACATGTGTGAATACATAGACAAACAGTGTGTCACTAGTATGCCTCTACTTGACTAGCTCGTTGATCAAAGATGGTTATGTTTCCTAGCCATAGACAAAGAGTTGTCATTTGATTAACGGGATCACATCATTAGGAGAATGATGTGATTGACTTGACCCATTCCGTTAGCATAGCACTTGATCGTTTAGTTTATTCCTATTGCTTTCTTCATGACTTATACATGTTCCTATGACTATGAGATTATGCAACTCCCGTTTACTGGAGGAACACTTTGTGTGCTACCAAACGTCACAACATAACTGGGTGATTATAAATGTGCTCTACAGGTGTCTCCGAAGGTACTTGTTGGGTTGGCGTATTTCGAGATTAGGATTTGTCACTCCGATTGTCGGAGAGGTATCTCTGGGCCCACTCGGTAATGCACATCACTATAAGCCTTGCAAGCATTGCAACTAATGAGTTAGTTGCGGGATGATGTATTACGGAACGAGTAAAGAGACTTGCCGGTAACGAGATTGAACTAGGTATTGAGATACCGACGATCGAATCTCGGGCAAGTAACATACCGATGACAAAGGGAACAACGTATGTTGTTATGCGGTTTGACCGATAAAGATCTTCGTAGAATATGTAGGGGCCAATATGAGCATCCAGGTTTCGTTATTGGTTATTGACCGAAGATGTGTCTCGGTCATGTCTACATAGTTCTCGAACCCGTAGGGTCCGCATGCTTAAAGTTCGATGATGGTTATATTATGAGTTTATGTGTTTTGATGTACCGAAGGAGTTCAGAGTTCCGGATGAGATCGGGGATATGACGAGGAGTCTCGAAATGGTCGAGACATAAAGATCGATATATTGGACGACTATATTTCGGACATCAGAAAGGTTCCGAGTGATTCGGGTATTTTCGGGAGTACCGGGGAGTTATGGGAATTCGTATTGGGCCTTAATGGGCCATACGGGAAAGGAGAGAAAGGCCTCAAAGGGTGGCCGCACCCCTCCCCATGGGCTGGTCCTAATTGGACTAGGGAGGGGGGCGCTCCCTTCCTTCCTTCTCCTTTTCCCTTCCCTTTCCTTCCCTCCTACTCCTACTACTTGGAAGGGCTCCTAGTTCTACTAGGAAAGGGGGAATCCTACTCCCGGTGGGAGTAGGACTCCCCTAGGGCGCGCCATAGAGAGGGCCGCCCCCCCCTCCTCCACTCCTTTATATACGGGGGCAGGGGGCACCCCAAAGACACAAAAATTGATCCCTTGGATCTCTTAGCCGTGTGCGGTGCCCCCCTCCACCATAATCCACCTCGGTCATATCATAGCGGTGCTTAGGCGAAGCCCTGCGTCGGTAGAACATCATCATCATCGTCACCACGCTGTCGTGCTGACGAAACTCTCCCTCAACACTCGGCTGGACCGGAGTTCGAGGGACGTCATCGAGTTGAACGTGTGCAGAACTTGGAGGTGCCGTGCATTCGGTACTTGATCGGTCGGATCATGAAGACATATGAATACATCAACCGCGTTGTGCTAACGCTTCCTCTTTCGGTCTACGAGGGTACATAGACAACACTCCCCTCTCGTTGCTATGCATCACCGTGATCTTGCGTGTGCGTAGGAAATTTTTGAAATTACTACGTTCCCGAACACTTTTGTCCCATTAAATTTAGCCCTTTTGATTACTTTTGCTTGCCTCAAAGAAAACTTGCCGCCGAATGTAGGGAATATGAAATGAGTTTTAATGATCTATCTTACTATTATGGCAACACCTAGATCTATCCTTGCTTTTATGCCTAGCTAGGGGCGTTAAACGATAGCGCTTGTTGGGAGGCAACCCAATTTTATTTTTATTCCTTTCTTTTTGCTCCTGTTTAGTAATAAATAATTTATCTAGCCTCTGTTTTGGTTGTGTTTTTTGTGTTTAATTAGTGTTTGTGCCAAGTAGAACCGTTGGGAAGACTTGGGGAAAGTCTTTTTAATCTTGCTGTAAAAAACAGAAACTTTAGCGCTCACGAGAACTGCATCCATTTTTATTTGGAACGTGATATTTAGTTAATATTTTTGCAGATGATTAATAGATAAATTCCTCACGTCCAGCAATTTATTTTAGAATTTTTTGGGTTCCAGATCTTGCGTTAGCTATAGATTACTACATACTGTTCTGTTTTTGACAGATTCTGTTTTTCATGTGTTGTTTACTTATTGTGATGAATCCATGGCTAGTAAAATAGTTTATAAACCATATAGAAGTTGGAATACAGTAGGTTTAACACCAATATAAATAAATAATGAGTTCATTACAGTACCTTGAAGTGGTGTTTTGTTTTCTTTTGCTAACGGAGCTCACGAGATTTTCTACTTTAAGTTTTGTGTTGTGAAGTTTTCAAGTTTTGCGTGAAAGATTTGATGGATTATGGAACAAGGAGTGGCAAGAGCCTAAGCTTGGGGATTCCCATGGCACCCCAAGATAATCTAAGGACACCTAAAATCCAAAGCTTGGGTATGCCCCGGAAGGCATCCCCTCTTTCTTCTACTTCTATCGGTAACTTTACTTGGAGCTATATTTTTATTTACCACATGATATGTGTTTTGCTTGGAGCGTCTTGTATTATTTGAGTCTTTATTTGTTAGTTTTCCACAATCACCCATGCTTCACACACCTTTTTGAGAGAGACACACATGATACAGAAATTATTAGAATACTCTATGTGCTTCACTTATATCTTTTTGAGTTATATAGTTTTTGCTCTAGTACTTCACTTGTATCTTTTAGAGCATGGTGGTAGATTTGTTTTATAGAAACCATTGTTATCTCATGCTTCACTTAGATTATTTTGAGAGTCCTACAAAACAGCATGGTAATTTGCTTTAATTATTTTAGGCATTCAATATTAATAATAAAATTTTCTTATCAGTGTGTTGAATACTATGAGAAGTTTGAAACTTGATAATTGTTTTGAGATATGGAGATGGTGATATTAGAGTCGTGCTAGTTGAGTAGTTGTGAATTTGAGAAATGCTTGTCTTGAAGTTTGTGATTCCCGTAGCATGCATGTATGGTGAACCGTTATGTTAAGAAGTCGAAGCATGATGTATTTATTGATTGTCCTCCTTATGAGTGGCGGTCGGGGACGAGCGATGGTCTTTTCCTACCAATCTATCCCCCTAGGAGCATGCGCGTAGTACTTTGTTTTGATAACTAATAGATTTTTGAAATAAGTATGTGAGTTCTTTATGACTAATGTTGAGTCCATGTATTATACGCACTCTCACCCTTCCACCATTGCTAGCCTGTCTAATACCGCACACCTTTCGCCGGTATCATACAACCACCATATACCTTCCTCAAAACAGCCACCATACCTACCTATCATGGCATTTCCAGAGCCATTCCGAGATATATTGCCATGCAACTTTCCACCGTTCCGTTTACTATGACACGCTCCATCATTGTCATATTGCTTTGCATGATCATGTAGTTGACATTTTAGTTGTGGCAAGTCCACCGTTCATAATTCTTTCATATAAGTCACTCATGCATCATTGCTATCCCGGTACACCGCTGGAGGCATTCATATAGAGTCATACTTTGTTCTAGTATCGAGTTGTAAACATTGAGTTGTAAATAAATAGAAGTGTGATGATCATCATTCATAGAGTATTGTCCCAACAAAAAAAAGAGAAAGGCCAAAAAAGAAGGCCCAAAAAATATAAAAAAATAAAAAGGGGCAATACTACTATCCTTTTTCCACACTTTTGCTTCAAAGTGGCACCATGATCTTCATAATAGAGAGTCTCCTATGTTATCACTTTCATATACTAGTGGGAATTTTTCATTATAGAACTTGGCTTGTATATTCCAACGATGGGCTTCCTCAAAATGCCCTAGGTCTTCGTGAGCAAGCATGTTGGATGCACACCCACTTAGTTTCTTTTTGTTGAGCTTTCATATACTTATAGCTCTAGTGCATCCGTTGCATGGCAATCCCTACTCACTCACCTTGATATCTATTGATGGGCATCTCCATAGCCCGTTGATACGCCTAGTTGATGTGAGACTATCTTCTCCCTTTTTGTCTTCTCCACAACCACCATTCTATTCCACCTATAGTGCTATGTCCATGGCTCACGCTCATGTATTGCGTGAAGACTGGAAAAGTTTGAGAACATTAAAAGTATGAAACAATTGCTTGGCTTGTCATCGGGGTTGTGCATGATTTGAATACTTTGTGTGGTGAAGATGGAGCATAGCCAGACTATTTGATTTTGTAGGGATAACTTTCTTTGGCCATGTTATTTTGAAGAGACATAATTGCTTGGTTAGTATGCTTGAAGTATTATTATTTCTATGTCAATATTAAACTTTTGTCTTGAATCTTTCAGATCTGAATATTCCTACCACAATTAAGAGAATTACATTGAAATTATGCCAAGTAGCATTCCACATCAAAAATTCTGTTTTTATCATTTACCTACTTGAGGACGAGCAGGAATTAAGCTTCGGGATGCTTGATACGTCTCCAACGTATCTATAATTTTTTATTGTTCCATGTTATATTATATTCTATTTTGGACATTATTGGGCTTTATTATACACTTTTATATTATTTTTGGGACTAACCTATTAACCGGAGGCCTAGCCCAGAATTGCTGTTTTTTTTGCCTATTTTAGAGTTTCGCAGAAAAAGAATATCAAACGGAGTCCAAACGGAATGAAACCTTCAGGAACGTGATTTTCAGAACGAACATGATCCAGAGGACTTGGACCCTACGTCAAGACATCAACCAGGAGGCCATGAGGTAGGGGGCGTGC
>NC_041382.1:89827794-89831508 GCF_002162155.2 Triticum dicoccoides | reverse complement strand
CCCTTGTGGGGCCCTTGTTGCTCCACCGACGTACTCCTTCCTCCTATATATACCTACTTACCCCCAAACTACCAGATATGGAGCCAAAACACTAATTCCATTGCCGTAACTTTCTGTATCCACGAGATCCCATCTTGGGCCCATTTCGGAGCTCCGCCGGAGGGGGCATCAATCACGGAGGGCTTCTACATCAACACCATAGCCTCTCCGATGAAGTGTGAGTAGTTTACCTCAGACCTTCGGGTCCAGTTATTAGCTAGATGGCTTCTTCTCTCTTTTTGGATGTCAATACAAAGTTCTCCCCCTCTCTTGTGGAGATCTATTCTATGTAATCTTCTTTTGCGATGTGTTCGTTGAGGCCGATGAATTGTGGGTTTATGATCAAGTTTATCTATGGACAATATTTGAATCTTCTTTGAATTCTTTTATGTATGATTGGTTATCTTTGCAAGTCTTTTTGAATTATCAGTTTGGTTTGGCCTACTAGATTGATCTTTCTTGCAATGGGAGAAGTGCTTAGCTTTGGGTTCAATCTTGCGGTGTCCTTTCCCAGTGACAGTAGGGGCAGCAAGGTACGTATTGTATTGTTGCCATCGAGGATAACAAGATGGGGTTTATATCATATTGCATGAGTTTATCCCTCTACATCATGTCATCTTGCTTAAAGCGTTACTCTGTTCTTATGAACTTAATACTCTAAATGCATGCTGGATAGCGGTCGATGTGTGGAGTAATACTAGTAGATGCAGGCAGGAGTCGGTCTACTTGTCTCGAACGTGATGCCTATATACATGATCATACCTAGATATTCTCATAACTATGCTCAATTCTGTCAATTGCTCAACAGTAATTTGTTTACCCATTGTGAATATTTATGCTCTCGAGAGAAGCCACTAGTGAAACCTATGGCCCCCGGGTCTATCTTCAATCATATTAATCTTCCAATACTTAGTTATTTCCTTTGCCTTTTATTTTACTTTGCATCTTTATCATAAAAATACCAAAAATATTATCTTATCATATCTATCAGAGCTCACTCTCATAAGTCACCGTGTAGGGATTGACAGCCCCTTATCGCGTTGGTTGCGAGGATTTATTTGTTTGTGTAGGTGCGAGGGACTCGTGCGTGGCCTCCTACTGGATCGATACCTTGGTTCTCAAAAACTGAGGGAAATACTTACGCTACTCTGCTGCATCACCCTTTCCTCTTCAAGGGAAAACCAACACAAGTGCTCAAGAGGTAGCAAGGCCTCACCGACTTCCTCCGCGACTAACGCGAACAGTATCTCTTACTCACCAATACTTTTGTGCAAAACTTATACTATTATCCTAGGGAATCACCTCCTTCAGTAGAGTCTTATTTATATGATGTGGTTAAGAAGATGTCACTATATGAATTCTGCAGGGTTTGCAAAATACCTTTCGAGGGTAGCTTAGAGGAACCACATCGTAGAGATGTGGACGGGTTTATTGACACTATTACTGTAGGAGAAACTAGGAAAGTTTCCGATGCAAGAATCACTAGCATACATTTTCCTGTTTTATGCTACTTTGCAATATTTGCTAGTCGTTTCTTAATTGGTCGCGGAAATTGTGGAAACCTTAGTGTTCCTGATATTATTATTGTGTTCCATGGTTTACTCCGTGATGACTCTGTTAGTATGGGCGGTAAGTCTGAACCATACAAAGGGCCCCATCTTTGGAGGTGTCTATACTTCACGCCTTACTGCATACTATAACATACCTATTAGGCACTATGAAAAAGAAGAAAAATTGTTGCCTACTATTTATTTAGATTATAAGAGTATGGTAGCGCATGATTTTATTGTAAGGAATAGGGAAAGGGAGCTTAAATACAAATTGTTCTTTGATAAACATCATCCTGAGACTATCACCTTGCCTATTCCTTCCTTGTTTGATTTACCTACATGCCAGTATCTTGTTCCGCTGGAGGCTATTCGCGCATACCGGAACCCTACATCAGCCACAGAGCCAGAGTCGGAACCACAATTTGATCCTCCACGACAGTCTAATTACTAGTGGGATCCGAAGATGATTGCCAACCAGTGGTAATCAGAGTCTTCTTCTTCGCAGTACGACCCCAACTATTACTTTGGATATCCGTCAGGCCAGCCGTGGCCATAGACCAACTTAGGCCAAAAGCCTAACCTTGGGGGAGTATGTATTCCCCACCGACATTACATTCATGTTCACACACTCATTGCTAGTTGTCGGTGCTCATACTTTTTCATTGTATCATCCATACTAGTTTATTTCCTTTTTATGCTTTCTTCTTGTGTGTTTGATAAACCTTAAGAAAAACCAAAAAAATTAGTTGTAGCTTTTAGCTAGCTTTAATTCCTATGCCTGTAGTAGTAATTAAAAAGAAAACCCAAAAAGATTTCCTGTTCTTCTTTTGCTTGTTGGGAGCTTTCCCATGTAAATAGTTTTATTTATTTTGTTTTCTTTGGGCGTCGATAAGAGAAGACCATAATTAAATTGTTAAAGTGGTTCTTATATGCATTATTGTTGATCTGACAAAAGAGTCCATATTGCCTTGTCTTCTCCTATTTATTGAATGCTCGCAGATTCCAGCTTAGTCCAATGCACGTGCACTGTTATTATTATTCACATCATTCGGTCGTGCAAGTGAAAGGCAATTATGACGATATATGATGGACTGATTGAGATGGGAGAAGCTGGTATGAACTCAACCTCTCTTGTTTTTGTAAATATGATTAGTTCATTGTTCCCGATTCAGCCTATTATGAATAAACATGTTTGCAATGACAATTAGAGATTATAGTTGCTTATGCCATGCTTAATTAGCTAGGAGCTTATAATGGTTTACCTTGCATGCCAACATGCTATTAAAATGGTGGTGATGTGGTATGATAGGGTGGTATCCCCTTTTGAACGATTCGAGTGGCTTGACTTGGCACATGCTCACGCATGTAGTTGAAGCAAAATCAACATAGCCTCTACGATATTTATGTTTATGGTGCATTATATCCTACTCATGCTTGCATTCGGTGTTGATTAATTTTAATGCATGTTCATGACTATTGTCGCTCTCTAGCTGGTCGCTTCCCAGTCTTTTTCTAGCCTTCACCTGTACTAAGCGGGAATACTACTTGTGCATCCAATCCCATAAACCCCAAAGTTATTCCATATGAGTCCACCATACACTACAAAAAAATACACATCCGTGACATTTTGGGCCGAACGAAAAAAATTCTGTCATACATATGACACTTCTATGATGATAATTGTGACAAAACCCGGTATCATCATAGATGTGGTGGGCTCCTACTTCTATGACAAAAAATCATGACAGAAAATGGGCTTTTCATCCTGGGCGGGCCGGAGACGCAGGTGCATGACATTCTTTGGGCCGTCCATGACGGAAAAAACCGTGGTAGAAGCGAGGGGGAGGAAATTTTTGGGGAGTTCCCGGTTACGGTGGGAGGTCGGGGCCAGCGATGCGTGCCTCTCTCGTACACGTACGCGCGTGTATGCGAGGCGTTGGCTCTAACTGAACCCGAGCGAGGCATTGGGATCTAACTTAACCCGAGTGATTGCACTGCAGGCTACGCGTTACTGAACCCGAGCGATCGATCGATGGTTGTTAACTGAACCCGATCGAGCGATTCCTTCGCTACTGCTGCTAGCTGAAGCCGATCGATGCTGCCTCTGGGATGAACAGTGAGCGTT
>NC_041382.1:89825749-89827584 GCF_002162155.2 Triticum dicoccoides | reverse complement strand
GAGTGGTGGCGTTGCCTCTGGATGAACAGGACCCCGTGGTGTGGTGGAGGGCTGGATGAATAGTAGACGGTGGAGGGGTGCCTGTGGAGGGGTGGTTGAACAGGACCCTATGGTGTGGAGGGCTGGATGAACAGTAGACGGTGGAGGGGTGCCCGTGGAGGGGTGGTTGAACAGGACCCCGTGGTGTGGAGGGCTGGATGAACAGTAGACGGTGGAGGGGTGCCCGTGGAGGGGTGGTTGAACAGTAGCCGGTGGAGTAGCGCGCGGTGGAGGCTAGATGAACAGGAGCCCGTGGAGGCTGGACGAGGTCGGCGGTAGCCCGTGGAGGCTAGAGGAGGTCGATGGTGGAGATGAACAGTATCTCGTGGAGTCCCGTTTTGCGGTACGCCACACCACTCCCGATGAACAGGACCCCCGTTTCAACCGGAGCGCTCCAACACAAGTTCGCTTCGTCCGTTTTGCGGTACGCCACACCCCTTCCCGATCAACAGGACCCCCGTTTCGACCGTAGGAGTCCGTTTCCTCCGTTTTGCGGTACACCAGACCACTCCCGATCAACAGGACCCCGTTCCGAACGTAGGAGGTCCATTTCCTCCGTTGTGCGGTATGCCAGGCCTTGTTTCCATCGCCTGTTCCGTCCAAGCCCTCCTGATGAACACGACCACACATTATGTTCCGACCCAGCCGGTTGGCTCCCACGCGTTCTGTTGCCTCCTGATGAAAACGACGCATTCTGTTGCCTCCCCATGAACACAATGCATTCCGTTGCCTCCCCATGAACACGACGACAACGCTATTTCTCCGTTCCTACCCAGCCATGTACACGAGCCCTGGCCGTACGTATGCGCGAGTAGGCGTTCGAGACCCCGCCCGTATGTACACATACGTGGCCATATTTTCTTTCTTGCACCCTGGCTGTTGTACGTACGTGTACATGCTACGTGCACGCCTCTACTACGACACGTACGCGCCTCTACTACGACACGTGCGCGCCTCTACATCCACCAGTATATATGTACGTACACGTTCTCGACCAGAATGACAACGCTACGTACGCTTCGACCAGGTGGGTCCCGACTGTCAGGCACTTCCTTGCCTGCGAAGATGTAGCTGGTGGGTCCCAGCAGTCAGGGGGGCGAATCATTTTTTTTGCCCAGACGCACTTCCTTGCGTGCGAAGATGTAGCTAGTGGGTCCCAGCAGTCAGGGGCAAACGTTTTTTTCGCGAAATACAATGGCCCGTCCGGTGGGTTCCAGCTGTCAGGTGGAGGAATCATTATTTTCCGTGTAATAAGGAGGCACTTCCTTGCTACGGTCGTGGACCCAGCTGTCAGCCTCTCTATGTACAGTCCACGTCCCATGGAAGTCGTTCCTTGACCATGTTGACCACGCCGCGCCGAGAGCACCAGGGCGGTGGACAACGGAGAGGCCTAGGAAAGGGACGATGGGGAACTGGGGAAGACGCGGCAACGGAAGCCCGCGCAGAGAGGAGTACGAGGGTTCACTGGTTCGGCTGCGGTGTGAGGCTGTCGTCACCGCAGGGGCCGGCCACCGATGGGAATAGTAGGGGCGGTGAGGCCTCCGCGGTAGCACAGCCGGCCACGGGAGGTAGGAGCATGCGGCACGACCGGCGTTGCTTTGGGCGGCTGGAGCAAGAAGACCAGAGGTTGAAGAAGCACTACGGCCGTTGGATGGACATCGTACGGTCACTGGAGCTAGAATCGTTCATATTGACTAAAGTTGACAAAGGCCCCCATCCCAGTCAACTTAGTAGGCCCACAAGTCACCCTCCCACCATGGTGGGTCCTAGCTAGCAGGGGAGTATTCATTTTTTTG